>NC_056748.1:695735569-695868069 GCF_019279795.1 Protopterus annectens
TGGAAGGCCTTTTTTTTTAATTTAAGAGGCAGGTTAGGATTAGTTTGCCCTGCTAAGGGTAGGCAAGGAAGACCCTCCCAAATGGATGCTAAACCTGGAGGTCTTCCTAGACATAGTTCACAGATGGGGTATCTTACACTCTGAACAGACAACTCAAGTTCTTTTTGCTCTCGGATTCTTTGTCCCCAGACCTGTTGGACATATACCATGCCTTTCTGCTGGGAGAGGGAGTACCTCTGTGCCTCCCATTTTCTTCCCCTATTCCCAAAGGTTTTACTGAAGATCCACCGGAACAGACCAAAAATCTTTCTGATGACTCTTTTCTGGACTAGGCAGCACTGACTCCCCTTTCTTCACCTAAGCAGGGATAGTCCCTACAAATGACCATACAACAGAAAAAGGGCTTTTTGCTTCATCCCAACCTGCAGGCTGTCAACTGTGAATAATGGTATTTTAATGCCTTTCAGCTAACAATTCTCTGAGGATGTGCTTTTTGAAGTGAGAAAACCTACCCCTAGAAAATCTCAGAATGGCAGATATTTTATATCCGGTGTCATAAAAAGAATGATACCCCCCCCCCCCATCAGGTGGGGGTCCCAATAATTTTGTCCTACTTGTGTGAGCTTCTTAAATCTGGACTTTCCTACTTTTCTATTAAGGCATACTTATCTGGTATCTCAGCCTGCATGTCGCTTAATCCATCTTTGCTTACAAGACTCAAAGTTGTGGGGTTTCTAAAGAGTGTCCTTCACTTGAGTCTACCTAGGAGGGCTCTTCAACCCCCACCACACCCCCAGATCTCAACTTTATTTTGGAAAACAAACTCTGGCACCTTCTGAGCCTGCAGCCTCTGCATCCCTAAAGTTTTGTACTTGGGAAAACTGTTTTGCTGGTGGCCCTTGCATCTGCCAGAATGGTCTCTGAGCTTAAGGCTACCCTTCCTTTTCTTAATTTCCATAAGGATAGGGTCCGTTAGGACTAACCCTTTTTCCATGCCCAAGGTGGTCAATGAATTGTCTCTCATTCAGGCTGTACATTTACCTGCCTTCTTTCCAAACGTGCAGAACAGAGTTGAGAAGCTTCTGCATTCCTTGCATGTACACAGACAACTAATATTTTATGTTGATAAGACTAAAAACATTAGGAAAATGGACTAGCGTTTTGTCTCTTTTTTAGGAAAGAAGAGGTGGAAAGTATGAATTCCACTATCACGAACCATGTGGATTTTGACCACTGGAAAGAGTTATATAAGAAACAGTATATGATGGCTGAGAACAAGATCATTGATAGTGTTGAGAGAAAAAACAAAAAATTTACACGTGATATGGAGTTATACAAACACAACAGAGCTTATGTGTGGCCTTCCAATAGGGTTTCAGATACTACTCGAAACTTTCAAAGTACCATGAGAAAACAATCTAAAAGTAGTTTTAGAGATGAAAATGTTCAGGGGGGGAGGTTTTTTCCCGCCAGAAACCATCAGAAGTACTGAACAATGAATATACTAAGTTGTGTAATCCAATACCAGATTCTCTAGTATCTACAGTTTCCAATGAGAATTCATTTAGTGCTCCATCTGTTTCATTTTCCGTGCATGAAAGTAGGTTGAATAGAGCCAATAACGGAGACAGTAATATACTTAGTACTTACAACATTGGTTGTGTGGAAACCGTCACTGAGAATCTTCGCCCGAACATCATTGGATATGAAGGGTTTAAACTTTATAATTACACTGATATCAGAATTGAAACAGACTTTGTCAAATTACTAAGTAAGGGGATGAAATTTATTCCCATGTCAGGGATGAACTTGATTGACAACATCAAGGAGGTTAAGATGTACTGCCGTAGACTTAATTTAGCTGTTTTATTTGACAAAAATCCTAACAATGTAGGAACTGCAGTTGGTATAGGTGGTACCGACCTAAGGAAAAGAAGCACCTACATTCCCGTGAGCAATCCATCTATTCTCAATTATGAGAAATTAGTGTGCAATGACATCTATCGCACACATAGGAACCTTAGGAAAGACAGGATTACACCTATTGACAATCTCTCATTGTCAGAGAGATCTTGTCTCAAAAAATACATTTGCAACAGAGACATTAGAATCATGAAGCCCGATAAGGGTGGAGGGGCGGTGATCTTTTATACCCAGGAATACAATGAAGCTATATATAAACTTTTGCATGAGTCAGGAAACTATGAAAATGTTTCTTTGAATCAAATTAATATTGGACATAAAAGGATTGACCTAAGTATTGAGGAGTATCTAATAGACAATAGGATATCCAATGATACATACACCTTTTTGAAGATGGACTATCCTATTTTGGCCAAAATGGTGGGGATACCGAAGATCCACAAGTCTTTGGATAACCCACCCTTTCGACCAATTGTATCTGGATCAAGATCTAAGACCTTCAAGATAGGCCAGTTGATTGATCGTTGGCTAAAACATATTTATGAAGCCATCTCTCATATTATGAAAGACTCATGGAGATTCTTGGGGGATCTCACCAGGGACAAATGGCAGCCCAACATCATTTATCTCACAATTGACATTGTAGATCTTTTTTCAAGTATTCCCAAAGAGGAGGGTCTGGAGCTATTTGCTAGTAGTCTATGGAAGCATTCAGGATTTAGTTGGGATAAAATCAATCTGATATGATGGGACTGGTTCTAGACCACAATTATGTGGCTTTTGAAGGTGAATATTTCAAGCAAGCCAGGGGAGTGGCCATGGGAGCGGCTTGCGCTCCCATGTATGCTAACCTGGTTATGCTTGAATGGGAGTCTAGGCATGTGTTTACCAGTCAATTTTATTCGGACATCATCCATTATGTTAGATATTTGGATGATATTTTCATTCTATGGAACGCTTCAGAGGACAGGTTAGAAGAGTTCATGGTGTATTTGAATTCCTCTACGGATTTTTTGAAATTTACTTATAACTACAGCCGTAGGGAGATTTCCTATCTAGACACACTAATTAGTCATAACAATGAAGGTTTTATTTCTAAAGTATACAGGAAGCCCACCTTCTCCAATGATTATATTCACTATACCAGTAACCATCCCCCCCATGGTTTTAAAAATATACTGAAAGGACAAAGCATTAGGGTAGCCAGGATGTCCTCCACCAAGGATCTTATGAGGACTGAACTTGTGACTATTAAAAATCTTTTTTTGAACCGTTGATATCCTGAGAAGTTGGTCACGGAGGTTACCCACCAAGTTGAGTGTCAGTGGGGAGATAAATATACCCCTATCTTGGGAAATTATTTTATGGAGAAGGGGAAGGTAATGTCGAATACCTTTAGTGAAAGAATTTGTGTTCTAACATACACACCATTTACACATATGATCACTGACATACTTGCCAGACATTGGGAGTTGGTGGTAGCATTGGGATGTGAAGAGATTTTAGGTAAAGCCCCCAAACATGTCTACAAAACAGCACCGAATGTGAAAAATTTATTGGAGAGGGTAGGTGGCAGCAGAGAAAGAGTCAACAGGTCAAACCACAGAGGTACCACTAAATGTGGGAAGTGCAATCAATGTAGGTACATTAATCCGGATAAAGCTTTTAGATTAGAAGATATAAATGGTACATATATTAATAGTCTTGTGGGTAATTGTGACACCAAAGGTGTTGTATATGTGGCCATGTGCAAACGTTGCAATGCCTATTACATAGGCAAGATGGAAAGACAGTTGAAGAAGCGGATGTATGAACATTATTACAAGATTTCAAAATGTGACACAAAAAATGCCTTATATAGACACGTTTTGGAGAAAGGCAGTGATCATAGCTTTCATTTCAGTATAATTGATCAGGTCCAAGTTTCCCCTTATGGGGGTAATTGGAAAATGGAATTAGCACTTAGAGAAAGTAGATGGCAGATATTAACTGATTCGACCCGAAAACCGGGCCTGAATGACTTCATTAGCATCAAACCTTTTTTGGTGCTTCAATGAATCATGTCTGCATACTTTCAGTTTTTATTAGAAGTTCAGTTTAATTGCAATATGGTTGATGTTTTTATTTTTATTCTTATTATTGAATTCATTTATTTTTTTGTGTATTTACATATTGTTATCATTCTAGCACTGTATGTACAGCCTTTTTCATATGGCTTATATACATATTTTATATGTTTTATATACTATTGAATGACATTCTATCATGTTTCGTTATTATTGTATGACATTTTTCTATTGTATGACTTTTTATACACATAGTATGACTATGTAGGTTTTTTGTCGATAGTAGACATTTATAAATGTTCGTGTTAGGATTATATTTAGCACACAGTTTTGGCAATATACTAGAGGGTATGCCTTTAAGTTTTTTGGCGGGTTTTCTTTTCTAATTATTAAAAGATTTTTCAATTAAGATGGGTATAAAGTGTTATCAAGGTGTGGTATGCTTTGTTCTGAGGAAGACTGTGTATTACAGTTGAAAGCGCTTAACCTGGAATTACACCTGCATCTTTATTCTGTGTGGAGTTTCATACTGGAATTGTACCTGCATTTACATTCTGTGTGGAGTTATTAAATTTTTATCCTTGTACGAGCGGTGTTCACTGTGCATCTATCCGAAGTGAGCTATCTTTTTAGGAAGGTAGTTCGGGCATTACAGTCTCTAAGCAGATTATTTCCAGTTGGATCTCTGAATGCATTTCCTTCTGTTATTTCCGCCATGGGAAGTCCTTCTCTTCACCAGTGATAGCACATTCATCCAGAGCAATCTCCTCCTCTGGGGCTTTTCAAGGGCGTTTATTCCAGAGACATTGACATTCTGGAAGCAGGAACCTGGTCTCCTATGCACACCTTCACTTAACATTACAGAGTTTATTCCTTTTCTAGATCAAGGACTTCTTTTAACAGATCTGTACTTTTTGGAGTGATAGACAGCTCTCCTATCTCTAGTCCATCTATCCTTTCCAACTTGTAAGCTTTGGTATCACCCAGTAGTATTGGAATACCACAACAGTGATCTAAGGAAGAACATGATACAGTTCAAGAACTTACCATAACAGTAGATGTCCTGCTGATCACTGTAGCAGTATTACATCCCTCCCTCCTTCCCCCTGTTTTGTTTATATTCATCTCTGCACTCTGGACGAAGTGTGTTTTGGGGGGAACAGTTGTGTCTTACCTTTTTTTTGTTGACCTTGTTTTTTTTCTTGGATCTTTTACTCAGGCTTGTCCAGGGGTTCATGGCTTTAGATAATGTGAAGATCTTACTCTCCTGTGTCCACTTATGTACCCCTGTGCCCAGGGCCTTAGGTTGTATGCTGGATGTATGAGTGTATTGAAGGTTTTGGGCTTTTGTGTGCCAGCCAGGATTTCAGGTTACCTCAGGGTGAGATAACCCAATAGTATTACAACACAGCAACCGTGGTCAGTAGGACATCTGCTGGTATAGTATGTTCTTACACAACTGTATTTTTCTTTATTTCCTTCTCTTCTGGATAACATGTTAACTCGGGAAGTTATAGAATAGGTTCCTGTGAATTAGAGAGGCTAAGAATTTTATTTAAGAATATTTCTGGTGCTGAAGAGAGAAGTGACATGGAGGTCTGTGCTAAACCCCTGTTCTTATATCGTTTTTTTTAAGGTTCCAAAATTCAAAATGTTGTTCCTTCAGATCCTGCTGCGTGTGGTTCCTTTTACTAGCTTTCGTGGTAAAGTTAGGTTTTAATTTAAAAGATAGTCACAGCTACATTCTTATTGACAAGCAATCTAGAGTTTTTTTTTTTTTTAATTTCTGTATGTGGTTCACATTCAGTTTTTCAGTCTTACCCTTTCGATGATCTACAGCTGCAAGAGTATTTACAAAGTGTATAGCTCCAGTCATTGCTTGTTGCACACCATGACATTCACATTTTTCCATATTTGGAAGATTGCCTTCTATTTGCAGACTGTTTTTGCAGTTTTCAAGAGTCTTTAGAAAGTGTTCAGAGTTTTCTACACAGTCTGGAGTTTCAAAGAACTTACAGAAATCTTCTCTTGTCCCATCTCAAGGAGCTATTGTCCTGGGATGCCTTTTAGATTTTGCCCAGGGAAGAGCTTTTCTTTCTCCAGCCAAAGTAAAAATGTTCAACAGTTTGTCCTTAGTCTTTTCACTTAAAACCAAGCATTGGCTTGGGATTTTTTTTTTTTTAGGATTGTGAGATACATGGCTTCCATAATGTTTAATTCCCCTAGCCAGACTTCACATCAGAAAAATTCAGTGGTACCTCAGGTCATTCTGCACTGTACAACTTCATCCTTAATTTTTCAGATCCCTATTGTGGAGTTTGTAATTTATCGAGATTCTGTGGTGGGTAGAGCAGTTCTCAGAAGGTCTCCCATTCTCTCTTCTACCTCATATTTAGTCTTACAACAGATGCTTTAGACACGGCTTGGGTGGTGGTTTCAAAAGGAGTGAAAGTGCAAGGTATGTAGAACAAGCAGGATGGACAAAAACACAAATGTGAAAAAGGGATGTTGCCTGTAATACATGTTTTGAAAGCCCTAAATCTTCTGTGGTCTCTAGGGCCATTGCAAGATCTGATGTTGTCTTTTTCATCCATTTCTCAACTGATGGGTCTCAAATTTGTTCTCTGTCACTCGATAGACTTCAGGCTGCCTAGCTTGAGCTCATCCCCTTATCCACAATCCCTGTCTTCTCCAGAGATACCTCAGATCTCGTTTGCTGTTTCAGTGATAAGACGCGGTCATCATTTAAGCAGGCTAATTTAGATAAGTGCAGTTTTTTTTACATTTTTTTCTACAGTTTTCTGTATTTTTCCTGTAGAATAATCCTGTTCTATTTCTCCCCTATAAAATGTATATTATATTTTATTTTGCTAGTCTTTTTTTTGTTGGATTTTGCATTTAGGCCTTAAGACCTTGAGTTTGTTGTGGGCTATCTAAACTGTCTCATTTAGGACATGGCTGGCATTTCTGAGTCCTCTCTGGAGCCCCCCATTCAAGAGCACCCTAGGAAGCAGACCTGTAAAAGGAGACACCTAGACTGTCCACAGGAGTCATTAACTGAAGGCACTGCCATTGATGAAGAAGGGTGCCCCAGATGGGTCTATATTATATTATCGAAAAATGGGTCAGCAAATGACACTTACATCTAAAATGCCCTTCAGCGTATTCGCTCAGCCCCCCCCTACCCCCTGCTAATTATATATACCAACTCCGAGATCAAACTACAGTGAGCAAAGGGCAAATTTTCCGATCTTCACTGTACCATGATGTCACTATGAACAGTTCACTGAACGGCATTTTTGATGTAAGTGCCATTTGCTGATCAGTGTTTTTGATAGTATAGGCCTGTCCCAGATCACCCCTTGAGGCCATTTCATTCTGAGAGATTCATAAACTTTTGAAACAGAATGCAGGTTGGTCTTCCGACCCCCTTACCAAGAGGAGTCAATGTTCCTTGAGGCTTTTGGAGCTGGCTCAGCTACAACTTGGGTAGTCCCACCAGCCTCAGACCTCATCTCCCACCAGGCTTGGAAGGATTCAGATATCACAGATTACTTCCCCAAACGCCTGAACCAATATCTTGTTGCACCAAAAGATAGGGCTTGTTGGAGCAAAGGTCCTCCTGTAGATAATATGGTGGTTGCAGCAGCCACTACAAAAGAACTAGCAGAACAGAGCTGTACTCTTCATTCTCCTAATAGGGAATATAGGGATTTGGATGATTCAGGAACTGTGTTTACACATCAGCAACCTTTGCCATCAGGTCAATGAATTCTTTGGCTCACATTACGAGATTTCAAAGGGAATTGACTAAGCAATTTTCCAGAACCCTCTCCAGGTCCATGTCTGTGGAGAATAAGAAAAGGTTGGGTTGCAACTGGCCACCCTCCAATCTTTATCCAATCCTTCCTTGAGATTGATCTATTATGCCTCAGAGAGAGCTGCTAGAGTGGGAGGTTCAGACTTAACTGTTAAAAGGCATGCCTGGATGTGGCTCAGTGATTTTGTGGAGCCCTTCAGGTCTTCGATCATCAATTCCCCTTTTGAGGGATCCATCTTATTTGGCCCTAAGATGAAGGTGACTCTCTCCAGGAGTGAGCAAGATTGGAAGACTCTCTCTGCTTTGGGAATTCATTTTTCTGTTCCTTAGAGGACTATTTCCTGGAACCAGAGAGATGGCAGAAAATTGTGGTTCAGAAAGTCACAGGGTACTTCTCAAGATTCCTATGAAGAAAGGTCCCCTCCCTATTAGGAGACACCGCCCTTGCAGCAGAGGTGATCAGCAACACCAGGACTTCAAAGTCCTTTTCTCAGAGAAGCCGTATCAGCTTCCCTGAAGGGTTACCCAACTGCTTCACTGTGGAGGCAGTTGGGGGATGCCTATCCTTTCATCCACAGCATATTCTTGGGTGCAGCATATTATTTCCAGAGGCTATTACATACCATTTTCCCCCAAAATGCAACAAAAGAATTCCTGATGTTCCACCCAGTCAGAGGAAAGCTGCAGCTACAGAAATTCAAGAGCTACCAGACAAGTGAGTCCTACAACTGGTCCCACCAGGCCAATAAGGATCCAGAACTTGCTCGAGATTCATTTTAGTGCAAAGATGACCAGGGACCTAAGACCAGTTTTGGACCTCAGCAATCGAAATTAGTTTGTAAAACAGTCAAATTCCAGATGGTCACAGTTCAGTCCATCCTGCCTCTTTTAAGGAAAGACAGTTGGATGTGCTCTGTAGATATTCAGGGTCCATACTGTCATATCAAAATACATGGGCGGGGAGCTCCTGGCTGGGATCCAGTCACTACCAGTTCAGAGCACTGCCCTTTGTTTATACCACAGCCCCAGGGTGTTCACCAAATGCATGGCAAAAGTAGGAGCTCACCTGAGACTGCAAGGATTCTGGGTGTTTCCATATCTAGACTACTCTCTCCTATATGCTTCCACCAAGTCTATACTAATTCAAGCTAAGGATCACTTGCTCCATCTTTGTTCACAGCTGGGCATTACTATAAATCTCTCCAAGTCTCAAATTTATCCAGTGCAAATTCAGAAGTTCATCGGAGCCCATCTGGACACAAGCAGTAAGCCTGCCACAAACAAGATTGGAGACTTTAAGGAAATGAGCATTACACATTCTTACTCTTCATTCAAGTCCAGCCAACTTAATTCTACAAACTACTGGGTTCGGTGGCAGCCTGTATAGTACTGGTTCCCTTGGTACGGTTTCACATGAGAGTACTATGGTGGACTCTAGCAGTACAGTGGTTAATAAGACAGCCAATGACAACTCCCATTCACATCACAAATATGTGCAGACACATATCATAGCGGATTCATGTAGAAGAAGTTTCTTAGGGTCATCCTTTCACTTTTCCCTCTCCCAAGTCCATAGTGATTACAGATGCCTCCCAACTGGTATTGGAGGCATTACTTGGGAATGGCATTCCAAGGCACGTAGTCCCAGACAGAGGCCATTCTTCATATCAGTGTCCTAGAAATAAGAATAGTCCTATTGGTGTTGCAGACACTTCAAGATTTTTCCCTCTGGGAATGGTTACAATTCAGATGGACATGTCTGTGGTCTGGTACATTACTAAATGGGAGAACCAGATCTTACCCACTTTGCAGGAAGGCAGTGACAGCTTGGCAGAGGGGGATCTCTTCTTGCTGCTTTCTCTTGTCAATGCATATTTCAGGGAGATCCAACATACTAGCAGACAAACTGAGTAGGTCTGTCTTATTCCCTCATGAGTGGTGTCTGAATCAATCCATGGCGGAAATGATTTTTTGCTGATGGGGTCAACTGTCCTGTGACTTTTGTTTCTTTCTTCAATACCAAGTGCAGCAGGTTCTTTGCCCTGATCCCCCGAAGGGGAAGCCAGCGAGGGACACTGTAGTTCACAATTGTCCCTCCAGTCTATTATATGCCTTCCCTCTCACTCTTTCCATCCCCAAGTTTATTCAGAAAGCATTACAACAGAAGAGCAGAGTTATCCTTATTGCCGCATTCTGGCCTCACTAAGCATGGTTCCCCTTCCTTTGGCCTCACCTAATTCACCCTTCCTGGGTGCTGGCTCATGTTCAGGACCTTTTGTCTTATCCATCTAGACTACCTCACCTTAACAGAAAATCTCTCAAATTGACCCCCATGGTTTCTTCATTTCAAGTAATAGCAAGAAATTCCAGGCTTTCTTCACCCGTTCTCCATATTTTAATATCATCCCAAAAAGCCTTTATGAGAAAAGTTTATGAAAGTAAATGGAAAACAATTTCTGTCTGGGCCCATCAGAGACCTTTAGTTCCATTTAATGCACTGATTCCAGCTATTCTTGATTTCCTAGCTTTTATTTTCATTGATGGAGCTAGCTATTCAACTGTCAAAGAACAATTGGCTGCCATCTCAAATTTTCACCTTGGTGTAGATTATTCATCTCTCTTGCTTCCTTAAAATTGTGCAGAGCTTTCCTCAAGGGTACCGTGCTGCTTCAGCCCCCAATTAAGGACCCTCTCCCTCCATGGGACCTTACGCTAATTCTTCAGGTCCTTACTCAGCCCCCTTTTGAATCCTCAGCAAGGACAGTGTTGAAATTCTTGTCCTGGAAATCTCTCTTTCTAGTCACTGTACCTTCAGCTAGATGGGTGTCCAAACTCCAAGTACTTTCTTCTCAGCCACCTTACCTGATTTTTCACAAGGACAGGGTATCACTTTAGACTGATTCTTCCTATCTACAATGGTGTCAGAAACTAACCTCAACCAGTCAATTAACTTACCAGTCTTTTTCCTAAATATTCCAGTAAGGGTGAATACATGCTTCATTTATTGGATGTTCATAGACCGCTCAGATTTTACATTCACAGAACTAAAGATCCAAAGAAATCAGAACAGCTGTTTGGGTCCTTTTCCAAAGCCAAATTAAGCACAGCAGTAACAAAAGTGGCTCTAGCCAGATGGCTGTCAGATTGTATTACCTTTATTTACAAGAGCAAAGGTCTGTCATTACCTAAACATCCTAAAGCACACTCCACCAGGTCTCCGGCTACATCATCTGCTTTTATCCACTTTTTGGTCTAAAGCATCTATTGATGACATCCATGCAGCTGCTACATGGTCCAATACTCATGCCTTTATAACTCATTACAAATTGGATATATTATCAAGAAACAGAACAGCTTTTGGCTCCACAGTACTCCAGGATATTCTTCTTGTGGACCACCAAAGATTACTCTAGCTGTGGGCTCCAACCCATCAGTTGAGGAACAGACAAAAAAGACATCAGTTATTATAGCTGTGTACTCATCATAGCTCTGCATCTCTGTTGTCTGTTTTTGTCCTCTAAATTCCTGCCTACTATTCCCCCTCCCTTTTTGTCTGGATCCTGGTATGACCTGAGGGATATTCCTGATTGGATGTTCTTCGTGTTTCACTGTTGCAGTCATTACATTTGGGTTATCTGCTTTGCAGTAGCTCTCAATCGGCCTGATTAACAAAGTCTTGGGTCCTGCGTCGGTTGCTGTCCCTTCTTCCATGACGTCAGGTCATCAGGGGTATAAAACATGCAGCTGATGCCATTACATCAGTCTTTCTTGCCGTGCGGTGCCTGAAGCAGTTCGCAAGTGCCGGTTGGCCGAATCCTGAAATTTTCATTTTCGAGTTTCAGAACCGAAGTCTTCAACTAAAGCTAAGTACCCCGTTGGGGAAACTTTTTCTTGCTCCTTACCGATGTCAGTAAAAGTTAATA
This sequence comes from Protopterus annectens, assembly GCF_019279795.1. Taxonomy (NCBI): domain Eukaryota; kingdom Metazoa; phylum Chordata; order Ceratodontiformes; family Protopteridae; genus Protopterus; species Protopterus annectens. Next base: position 695,747,302 of record NC_056748.1, read on the forward strand.
ATTGCATTATTTGTGAAAGCAAATACCTCATAAAGATTTAACTTCATACTGTATTCCTTGCCTAGGCCCTGATCACGAGCTGTCGGTTTTGTGCTTTATTTAATCAGCGCACTATCCGTCGTCGGTATATTTTCGCCTCTAAATATTTCGGTTCTCGGTTTAATTATCCAGAAATTTTATCAGTTAGCCATCCGACTACCGGGATTCTGAAAAAACGCAAAGATAAAGACAGAGACAGGCCACTGAGGTCCAAAACTGCCGACGACGCTTCTCCTAAGCCAGTCGCCAGTTCGCCGGTACTCAGTGAGGCACTTTCGCAGCCCCTGATATCTGCTACTTCTGATTCACAGGCCTCTACTGAGACCCATTCTGAGTCTGGTATGCCGCGAGATGCTTCAACTATGGAACCCGCGGATGTCTCTACCTTGGATGGGTCCGGAGCCTCTGTGCAGGCACCAGCTTCTGAGGGTGTATTCAGGCCTACGGACTTGCATATTAAACCAACGCCTATTTCTTCACTTAGGCCTAAATCTCAAACCATGCCTAAAAAACCGACACCCAGACCACATGCCCAGGCCTCTATGCCTAAAAAACAAATAAGAATGGCTGAAAATCTAATAACACTAATCAGGGGAAGCCACCCCCCCCCCCCTTCTAAGAGGCCTAGGACTGAAGTTGTTTATGAATCATCCGACCAGGATTCTGTTTTTTTCTGATTATTCTGATGATCTGGATTTGCCCTTATCTACTAATGAGGATTCTGATGCAGAGGACTCTCTTCCCTCTGCTTTCCCTCCAGAGGATTTTTCTTTTGGTGAAACCTTACATACTCTAAGGGAGCATTTCCACTGGGAAAGCCAGGATTTTTCTGATTCAAAAAAGAGGCTTAGGGATTTCTTACTCCTGCCTCAGCATAGGCCACTAGCTATTCCTCCTGTACTAGACATTGTTGATGATGCTTTTTCAGAGTCTAGTTTGGCCCCTGATTCCTTGCCTTCTGCTCCCAGAAAGCCTGACAAATATTACAGGGTCCCTGTGTCACACAAGTTCCTTTTTAAAAATCCTATTGCGGATCCAGAGACTATTTCACAGGGGCCCAAGGGCATTAAGGCTTCTACTACTAAAAATCCTACCCCTTCTGATAGAGACTCCAGGGCGATGGATAGATGGGGTAAGAAGGTTTACACTTCTGCAACCTTGGCCATTAGGGCTTTAAACTGCCAGTTTCATATGTTAAAGTATCAGCAACATGTTATTGGATTGCTTAAACAGAAAATGATGATTCCTGACTGTGTGGAAATAAAGAATTACAAGATTTAATGCATTCTGCTGAACAGGTTGGAAAACATACTTTGCAATGTGGATTTGATTCATTAGAGGCCTCTTGCAGGGCTGCTGTTACTGGGTCTGTGCTTAGAAGGCATGCTTGGCTTAAGGAGCAATCTTTGCCTGATCATGTTAAAGCTAAATTGCTGGATGCTCCCTTAAATCAGGATTGCCTGTTTGGCAACAAGGCTGAGGAAGTTCTTAAAAAGATGGAAGATAAAGCTAAATCTATGCAAACTGTTAAAGATTTCTTACACGTTCAGCCTTGTAGATTTAGTAGGCACTGGCCCTCTAAGAATTGGTCCTTTCCAGCCCCTTCCAGGTCTTCTCAAGCCAAACCCAGACACAGCAGAACCCCAAGTTTCAGTCCCAGGGGACACACAAGACTAAACAGTGGGGGGGGGGTTTCCACACCCAAAACAGGGAGTAGTAAGACTTCCCCCCTATGGAAAACTGTCTCAATGACTTGCTTTTAAAATTTCCAAGCACTTCCCAACTGAATGCACCTTTAGGCAGAACAATTGGTCTGCATGCCAAAAACTGGGAACTTATTACCCAGGACAAATGGGTTTTAAATATAGTGTCCCAAGGATACAGATTTCACTTCCACACCTTACCAACACCAAGCGGGTGCCAGATCTACCCCCAAATCAGTGGGCAGAGGCCCAAAATCAAGTACTCTCTCTTTTAAGCATGGGGACTATTCAATTGGTACCAGAAGAGGACAAGGGACAAGGTTTCTATTCCAGACTTTTCCTGGTACCTAGAAAAGGCAGTACATGGCATCCTATCCTGGACCTTTCTACTCTAAATACCTTTCTGGTGATTCCAAAATTCAAGATGCTGACTCTTCACCAGCTGCTTCCTATGTTGGGCAAGATGCATGGCTGGCAACACTAGACTTAAAAGAAGCATACCTGCACATCCCTATCAGGGAGTCTTGCAGAAGATATCTACGCTTCAAAGCAGGCTACGTGCATTATCAGTTCTCTGCACTGCCTTTGGCTTATCTGCTGCACCCAGGGTATTCACAAAGTGCCTAGCTCCAGTCATTGCATTTTGCAGGCAAAGAAATATTCAAATATACCCGTACCTGGATGATTGTCTAATTCAGGCAGAAAGCCAGGACATACTTTTGAATCATCTGGCCTTTGTTCAGAGGGTACTGACTTGTCTGGAGTACACCATAAATGAAAAAAAAATCACACCTGGTACCCTGTCAACAAATTATATTACTGGGAGCAAGCTTGAATACAACTTCCCAGAGGGCTTTCTTCACGCCAGAGAACCAGATTCTTTTGACAACCTACTTCAAACAAGTGGCCACAAAAGCCCAGTTGTCTGCAAGGCAAATACTGCAAGCCTTGGTGTTCATGGCCGCCTGCATTCTTCTAATTCCATATGCAAGACTGCATATGAGGAAACTGCAATGGTATCTCAAAAGCCTATGGTGTCAACATTCCCAGGATCTAGAAGCAATGATTCCTATCATACCTTGCCTACACCTTGAGTTCCTTTGGTGGGCAGAGGCCTGCCACCAAAACAAGGGACTACCATTCATACTACCCCCTGCCACCCAAACCTTGACAACAGATGCATCAGACTATGCATGGGGGGGGGGAGCTCACCTGGAAGGGAAGTGCATTCAGGGCAAATGGAACCCAAGTCAAATGCACCTACACATAAATCAAAAGGAAATGTTAGCTGTACAGAATGCTGTGACAGCCTTCAAGGACCACATTCTTCCAGGGCAACTAATGGTAAAGACGGACAACACCACAGTCATGTCGTACATAAACAAGCAGGGGGGGTACCCATTCTTACCCACTCTGCAGACTAGCCATGGCATTGTGGAACACAGCCTTGAGCTACCAAGTGAATCTACAAGCTCAATTCCTGCCAGGAAAAATAAATACACTCGCAGATGAACTAAGCAGAAACCTTATGGACCCACATGAGTGAAAACTGGAACCAATGATTTTCAACATGTTGACAAGCAAATGGGGGAGCCCAGATATAGACCTGTTTGCCTCCCTCCAGAACCATCAGTTGGACAAATTTTGCACAAGGATTCCCCACAAACTAGCTTGGAAAGTGGATGCTCTATCCTTCAGCTGAAAAAACCTATCAGTTTACGCCTTTCCTCCTCTGCCTCTGTTCTCCAAAGTACTACTAAAGATCAAACAGGACAAGCCAAGGACGATCTTAATAGCACCAGACTGGCCACAACAACACTGGTACTCCCTCCTGCTCAGTGTGTCATGCTTGGCCCCATGGCACCTGCCTCAGACTCCTTCCCTGTTGTCTCAGCAGGAGAACCAGATTCTACACCCTCAGCTGCAACCCCTGAACCTTGCAGCCTGGCTAATTACCTAATCTCTCCTTTACCACCCCTCAGCAAATCAGTGATGGATATCATTTTAGAGGCTAGGAGGCATAGAACTAGAAAATCTTATGCTGCAAAATGGAAAAGATTTTGTACCTGGTACCAATCTCAAGGGAGGAGTGCAGCAGTGCCCAATTTACCTCTGATTCTACAGTATTTGACTGAGATGCTTCATAAGGGCTTGTCCTTTTCCTCCATCAAAATCCATGCCTCAGCCATTTCAGCTCATAACACAGAGCCTCCCCTCTTCTCTCACCCACTGCTCAAGCAGTTCCTCAGAGGGGCCAAAATTTTAAGGCCACCCAGGAGAGCGCCAACTCCTGTCTGGGACCTTAACTGTGTCTTGGAGAAACTCAGTCTTCCTCCTTTCGTTACTGCTGCTACTGCAGATTTAAAATTCCTTTCCTGGAAAACAGCTTTTCTTTTAGCAATCACTTCTGAAAGACGGGTATCTGAATTACAGGCCCTTATGGCAGTGGAGCTTTTCATCATCTTTCATGCGGACAAGGTGTTCCTCAGAACCAATCCCTCCTTCATGCCCAAGGTGGTATCCAGTGTGGCTCTTAATCAGTCCATTCATTTGCCTACCTTCTTTCCTAACCCTCAGAACAAAGGGGAACGGATACTGCACTCCTTAGATGTGCACAGACAACGTAGAGTCTACTTGGACAGGACTAAACCTCAAAGGAAATCTGAACAGCTGCTGGTGGCATTTGCTGCAGGGACAGAGGGGAAAGCTATTTCAAAGCAAACCATTTCAAAATGGATAGGCCACTGCATTCATTTCTGCTATAAGCACCTTGGAAAACCTATCCCCACGGGGCATCAGACCCCATTCAACCAGGGCTGCATCTACCTCGACAGCCATTCTCAGGGGCGTCCCTACAAGGGACTTTTTAGAAGCTGCTACTTGGAGTTCTGTACATACTTTCACCAAGCATTATCATTTGCCAATTTTCTCTAAATCCAGAGCTGGTTTTGCCTCTGCAGTCTTGCAGGGCCTTATAGCTGGTCGTAATTCTATTTAAATTCCTCCACCCTATCTTAGCTTTGGGAGTCTACCCAAATGTAATGACTGCAACAGTGAAACACGAAGAACATAGTACAGTTGTGTACACTTACCATAAATGTAGATGTTCGAGTATATTCACTGTTGCAGTCCTGGTTACCCTCCCGCCAGCCCCCTTTCTTCTTTTAGCTATATCTCTACTCTCACTTACTATGCTCAAAAAGCTTTTTGGTGTATTTGCTTTTTTGTTGGAGGTATATCCTTGTATTATAGATTTAATTGCTTCCCATTAGTGGGCACCTGGCATCTGGGGCAAGAAAAACTGATATAATGGCATCGGCTGCATGTTTTATACCCCTGATGTCATGGAAAAAGGGACAGCAACCGACGCAGGACCCAAGACTTTGTTAATCAGGCCGACTGAGGGCTACTGCAAAGCAGATAACCCAAATGTAATGACTGCAACAGTGAATACACTCAAACATCTACATTTATGGTAAATGTACGCAACTGTACTTTTCTGCTGTGTGTGCTCCCAATTTATCCACTGATTCTGCCCCTGTAACTCATTCTCTGATTCTCTCAATTTCCCACCTTTACACCTTCAATGTTTACTTCAGAAATTACTATTGGTTGAGTTCCATTTTATATTGTGATTAACTAAATAGAGAGCAAACCCAATCTGAGGTGTCTGGAGTAGATGGGGCATTATGGGTAAAGGGAGGAACTCAAGCTACAAAGCCTAAAGTCTACCAAATGGTAGAAGACAGACCTGAGGTCGGATCCAAGACCCATCAGTTGAGGATGGCTAAAAAACAGACAACACAAATGCAGAGTTATGTTGAGTACATAACTATAATTTTTCACAGAAAATGCAACATTGATGTGGTACATAAAACAAACGAGTACCAGATCTCCCTCCCCTTTGCAGACTTGTTATGATTGCTTTGGAAGGTAGCATTTCAGCTCAGTCTGACTCTTACATTCGGTCACAGCAAAAGATTGTAGCAGACAAGCTAAGCAGCACCAGGACAGACCCTCACAAATGGAAACTGCACCTGGTGGTCTTCCAAAAATTGGTCCAGCTGTGGGGAATACCTCAAGTAGATCTGTTTGCTTCTTTTCAGAATGGACACCTAAAGAAATTCTGTTCCAGGATTCCTTGGAAACAGGCCTAGAAAACAGATGCTTTCTCATTCCCATGGACAGAAATGCTCTGCTGTGCTTTTCCATTGATATCCAGGGTACTTTTTGACCCAGGTAACAATGGATGCTCATCCTATTTCACTGTTGCAGTAATAACTCATTTTGATTTACTGCAATGGAAGCCCTTGGCCAGTCTGAATACCAGAGATTTTATCCCCTACTCCGGGCCCAGTGACCATCCTCTCCTCTGATGTCAGGACATCAGGGTATAAGGATAATTGTCTGAAGTCATTTTCTCATAAGAGATCAATATAGCCTTCATATTGCACATTGGTCATTCCAAAGAGATGGCTCACCTAAGGCTAAGTACCCCATTGGAGAACTTGTTTTTCCAGTATTATTGCTAGTGTTACTGTTAGATATCAGTTGTTGACTAATGTTTGCTTAGAGTGTGGGAAATAATTCCCTTATTGCGACTTCTACACTGTTTTGCCTGGGCCCAGAGTACAGTGTGCCCCATTTTCCTCTGTGTACTTATTTTAAGTCATGAACCAGTAAGCAAAGGGAAGAATCACTTGAAAAGTTCTTAACAGAAACAGCATTGGGGGTCCATGCACACTGCTTCATCTGCCAGTCATACCAGGTTGGATTTTTTTTGAAAAAATAGTCTGAGGACAGTGAGATTACTGGATGATAGCCTATTCATGACAGATAGTCCATCTGGGCTGATGATTGTCGAAGGGGTAGAGATGCATTCACAGTCCTATCCAATGACAATGTATGCAACCAAGGCTTCTGGCGAGACCCTTTTGGAACCTCCCAGGCCATAGACTCCCCGATGTCTGCAAAGGTTGAAGGAGTTAAGGCATTGTTTGGGTCTGGAATCACTGCGCAAACTCTGGCTTCTACCTCCCATTCCAGACCTACTGAGGTGGAAGTCAAAAATCCTTTATATCCAGGAGTAACCTTCAGCAGACTGGGTAGAGGGGTCTACTGTTTCCTATGACTCAGATGAAGATGAATTGCCATATGTGGACCATGTATTCTTAGGGTCATATGCTGATTCTGAGATGGATGAAAACCTTGCCTCAGCACCTAAAGACTTTTTTTTTGGAATGACTCCCCACAATATTGGGGAGTTTTCAATTCAGGGGCACAGAATCGCCCTAGATCTCCTTATCTCCATAGCAAAGGATCACAGGCAGTATCTCCATTTCAGGGCAGATGCAAGCCATTTTCAGTCTTGTGCATTGTCCTTTGGCTTGCTCACTGCTCCCACTGCATTCACAAAATGTCTGGCTAGGCCAGGATACTAGTAGAGATCAATGAGGATGGGCCAAGGGTGATTGCACATTATTGGCCAATACAGCATTGGTTCCCTCTGTTACACAACATGGGCAGACATGAATCTTGGCTGCTTCCATAGGAGATTGCTGTCTTAGCACAGAACAAAGGAACCACCATGCACCCTAACATAAACACCCTCAACCTGGTTGCCTATTTAATCCTTATTGCTCAGGGCCAGCTCCTAGACAAAGATGTTTTATCTATTTTAAGAGATTTGCCAGAAAAAAACAGTTCAATGAAATAATCTCAAAAGAGAAGAGTTGCTGTTTTAGTGCCAGTCCAAGGGCCTACAGCCTTTACTTTCTAACCTCCCCCTGGTCCTGAACTATCTGGCTGAACTCTTCAACAAGAACTCGTCTTATGACTTTGCCTGCCCAAGCACCCCCTCTGTTTTCCCAGCCTATAATGAAATCATTCTTCAAGGGCATCATCTAATTAAGCCCTACCCTTCATGGAGAGCTACTGCCCCTTCCCAGGACCTCAATTTTGTATTGGAGAAGCTCAGTATGCCCCCTTTTGAACCAGCAGCCTCTGCAGAGATCAAACTTTATCTAGGAAAACTACATTTATAGTAACCATCACCTCAGCCAAGAGAATCTCTTGAGTTATAGGCACTGTTGTACAAGTAACCCTTCCTCAGATTCTAATGCAGACAGCCTTTCTGAGGATTAGCAACACTTTCATGCCTAAGCTGGTTACTGAACTTTCCATGGATCAACTTTATATCTCCCTGCTTTTTTCCTCATATAAAATGCATATATACATATAAAATGGGGGGTGGATGGGTGGGGAGAACCTTAAATTCTTTGGATGTACATAGTTTAGATTTTAGTTGGACAAAAAAATTTCAGGAAGTCTAACCAACTTCTTTTGGCCTTTGAATAAAGTGTTCAAACCAGTTATCAAACAGACCATCTCTAAGTGGAGATTAGCTTTTGCTACAAGCACCATAGGTAAAAGGTGCTAGACAAAATTAGAACCCATTACCCCAGAGCCACAGCTATTGCAGCTGTTTTTATCAGGGGCGTGCTCCCCAAGGAAATCCTGGAGGCAGTCACCTGGTCTTCACTTCACAGCATTACAAAGCACTACAACTAGTCCTCTTCTAGAGTCAGAGCTGATTTCACCTTTGTAGGGGCTCCTATGTCCTGTTTGACACCAAATCTCCATCCATCTGTCCTACATAATTTCATATAGGCTAATGACCCAAGGGAGACTTTAAGCCTAGCCATATTTCTCAAATTTATCTGACAAGTTTTGATAACCCTAGTGTTATTTTAAGGGTATACATAAACATGGGCATGGGTATGCAAGCATTTCCAGGCTGCCTCTGTCTATTAGAGACATAGGTGCCAGAGTGGGGGGGGGGGTAAATTTCCAATTCTCCATACACTGGTCCAAACGACACTTGAACTGGGTTGGGGAAGGACTCTGCTTCAAATGGATGGGAAGCTTGTTGCAGAGAAGGGGCAGTCTCTGAGACACAACTGTTCTGACATGTTCTGTTTATGTTGCAGACAATGTTTAGGTCCCTATAGCAGATAATTTTGATGCTGTTTGTTTTGCAGATGTGCAGCAGGTCCATCAGAGAGAGATCAGAGGATGCTTTGTAGGACAGGCATAGATCATCTGTCAGCAGTCTGAAAGAGACCATACAAGTATAGGGCTTTGAGGCAGTCTGCTTAGGACATGTTATTTGTGCCCTGTATTCTTGTGAGGAGACTCTGGATGTCCCAGTTGTTGCATATGCCTGGTCAGGTACATACCAAAAAGGGCATTGTACTCATTCATTGGACTGATGAGGACCAAGTACAGAGGAACAATGATGTCCTTTGACCTGTGTTGAATAGTGTGTGTATATTGTACCTTTAAGAAGAGTTTCAAGGACAGCACTTGCATATCAATAGCAAGCTTCAGTATAATTTTGAGAGTGCAGCCAGTGAGTGAGCATATACGAGTGTGATAGTTTCTTTATACGTTTATGTAAGTTAAAGTTATTAAGCCTCAATCCTGATGTGTTTGTACATAATAAATCTGCTTGAACAGAACCCACAAATGTTCATCTGTTTTATCCTGACTGGATGAGTGACATGGTGTCAGAACCAGGATTCCAGAGACTGTTTTTCAGAGCTACGAGGTCCAGAGTTAATAGGGAAGGTAAACTAAGTGAACTGAGCACAAAGGGCCAGAAACAAACCAAAGGGTAATGAAAACTTGCATGAATTATTTATTTTATAAAAAAAGATAAAAGAACATTACAAGGGCATAAACCACATTATTAAACAAACAAGAGCCACTAAAAGTTTATTAATTAAACAAAATGTTTATAAAACAATTATCAGAAAAGCACATAAAGGGTTAGGAATTACCTTGGAAATGCAAAACAAGTATGTTTAAAGTAAAATGGGCATGTTTAGAGTAAAACAAGCACACGAAAAGTATAATGGGCATGGAAAAGATTAAACGAGCAAAACAAATATAATAAGGGCAAAAAAGGGCACATTAAACTTAAATAAAGCAAGGCGACTGCATGTTTTATGGCAAACTGCCGTGTTTTCACATAAACTACTGTTTTGCATTGATTGAAGCTATCAAGGAATAACTAGAGTCATTCAAAGTATCTCAAAGTGCTTACAGTGTGTGCTTATTACTATGTATTTATTCTGAAGAGTTTGTGTGCAAAGTGCAACTATTTCATACAAGCCAGCCAAAAATACGGCCATTTTGAAAAGTTTCTTGTGCTGGGTGTGTCTGTTCACAAAATGTATGGCATTAGAGTGTTTCTTGCACTGTAAAGAGTTATTTAGCAAAGTACAGCCATTTTAGGAAAGTTTCAGTGTGCTCTGTGTACTGTTTATTCGTGAAGTACAATTACTTCAAAATGTTTTTACTTTGAGCTTCTTCTCTCAGTTCATTTACACAGCGTAGTTATTTTGAAATGTTTCTTACACTGATGAGGTGATTTCTTACACTACAGTAATTTCAAGAGTATTCTCATGCCAGAGAGACTTATTTTGCAAAGTTCAGTTGTTCAGTGGCTTGTTGTGCTATTGAGCATAGTTACAAATACTGGCATAAATTTCAGGAATATGTACAAGTGTGCATGTTTGTACAGTTAAAAGTGGAGTTGGGTTGCATTGTTTTACTGTAATTTGTTAGCATGTCAGACAAATTTCGAAAACCATCACCACTTGTATTTGATCAGAATATTGCAGAGAATTCGAGAATATTGGGTCTATATTAGATTAACGAAGTTTCAGAACTTCGAATACCATATGATCGAAGTTCTGAAACCTCGAAAATCTAAAAAAGGCAAAAAAAAAAAAACAAATGAAAGTAAACTAAAATTGTTTTAGCATGAGGGTAAGCCCCCCTGTGCCCCCCCACCCTGATACTTAAATATACCAACTCCGAGATCGCACTTTAATGAAGAATGGGGCGGAAAGGGAAGATTTCCCTTTCCTACGCTGTAGCATGATCTCAGAGTTGGTATATTTAAGTAGGGGGTGTGTGGGGGGGGTGCAAGGGGGCTTGCCCCCCCTGCTTAAAGCACTTACTTTTGTTTGTTTTTTTTTTTTTTTAGATTTTCGAAGTTTCAATAACTGCGGTGGTGGTGCTGCAGTAGCGTTGTCACCTCACAGTTAGACGTTGCCCATTCGATTCTCAGTTAGAGCGTCTTCTGTGTGGCGACATGAGTGAATGGGCATTCCTCCGTTGAAGGTTGCGCGTTAGGCCCGGCAAGCCAGCACATAAAAATCTACTGCCAATCATTAGCGGACCAGAGTTCTGCTGTGGCGACCCCTAACCGGGAAAAGCTAAAAGACACAAATAAAGATTTTCGAAGTTTCAGAACTTCGATCATATGGTGTTGACCATATGGTATTCGAAGTTCTGAAACTTTGTTAATATAATATAGACCCGAGAATATTTGCGCAAGAGTACAATATTTTTATACAACCAGTGTATTTTGACAAAGATGCATGCACCAGGTCATTCATTTTGCTAAACATAGCTGGGTCAGAGGCCATTGAAAGAGAGCGTTCATTTGCGTATGCACCAGCAGTATATGAGGGAGAAGGTGAAAACCGTCATATTGTTGTACAGGCTGAATCAAGGGAAAATCCTGAGTGTTTGAAGTGCAAATTCAGGAAAATGTTTAACCATCAAACAAATGTTATATTAGAGAGGCATTTGTTTTACACAAGAGATCAAAAGCAAGGAGAAACTTTTGCAACTTATATTACTGACCTGAGAAACAGAACTAAAATGTGTAGGTTTTGTAACTTAAAAGATGAGTTAATAAAGCACAGGCTTGTGTGTGATATTAATAGCACTGCAGTGAGAAAGATTTTGCTTCATGATAGTGATTTAACACTGAGCAAAGCTATTGAGATTTGTCAAAACCATGAGGTTACAGAAAGGCACACAAGTATGCTTGCAAGTGATAAGAGCATGGTTTCAGTAGGCTCTAGAGCAAATACAGACAGCATGCAACACATGGCTAGAAGAAGCACACCTAAGCATGTGGCAGCTCTAACCTCTGCAGATGTGTCAGGTAAAGCCCATAGTTTTCCAGCAAGTTCTAAGAAAAGGACATGCTCAGTGCAGGGTGAGTCATCAAAACCCAAATCAAGCTTTATTGTTAACTGTTGTAACAGTGGTGCCAGTCATGAGTCTAAAAGAGAAAATGCTTAGCATTTGGTCAGCAGTGCCAAAAGTGTAAAAAAATTGAATAATTTTCAAAAGTTTTACAAATCAAGTAAACCTCACACAGTTATAAAGAAAGGTCACTTAAAAAAGCAAGTTGATCACATAAAGAGCTGCAATTCTACTTCCTGCATAGATGGTGTGTCAGTGATTGGTAAAAAGGTTGATGCAGTAAATTTGCTGGCAAAGAATGAAGTGTTTTGTACTCTCCAGATCAATAAAACCGCAAAGCTCAAAGTAGACACACTGGTTCAAAGTGTAATGTTATGTCAGCAGACACTTTGCTAAGATGAGAGCTGGTGAACAACTTAATATGGCAGGTTGTGTGAAATTTGTTGCTTATGGAGGTGAAGAAATTCAAACTGAAGGCTCAGTAGTGCTTTCATGTTATTTGGCTAGGAACTGCTACAGCTTACTATTCTATGTAGTCTGAAGACCTGTGCAGTCAGTATTGGGTCTCGGAGACTGTTTGAGAATGAATTTGTTTTCCTTTACCAAAGAAGTTCATCATATAAGCACATATCCTAGTTCCAATTTTACTGAAACTATTTTCTCAGAGTATGCTGATGTTTTCATTAACAAGTTAGGCAAATATCCAGTTGTGTTTTCTATGAAGTTAGACCCAGAGGTCAGTCCAGTAGTCAGACTAGCAAGAAAAGTTCTGATAGCTATGCAGAATAAGGTCAAAGCTCAGTTGGATAAAATGGTGCAGCAAGGTGTAATTTGTCCAGTTACAGAACCAACTGAATGGGTGTCATCCATGGTAGCAGCCTACAAAAAAGGCTCAGATGAAATCAGAATATGTATTGACCCAAGAGATTTGAACAAAGCATTAAAGAGACCACATCATCCTATGAGCACAGTTGAGGAAGTCGCAGCCCCTCTACCAAATACGGCTGTTTTTTCTGTCTTGGATGCAAAAAGTTCATTTTAGCAAGTGATGCTTGATCGCAAATCTTCACTACTGACTACTTTCAGTACCCCATTTGAAAGATATATATTCCTCATGATGCCATTTGGAATAAATTCTGCCTGTGAAGTCTTTCAGCGTGCAATGGAGCAAATTTTTTCGTGTTATCCTTGTGCCATAATAGTAGATGATTTATTGGTTGGAGGCAGTGGTGAAGCAGAGCATGACAGAAACCTTAGAAAAGTTCTAGACAGAGCACATGAAGCAAACTTAAAGCTCAATCCTCTGAAGTGCAAATTCAGACTACTGGAAGTTACATATGTAGATCATTTATTTACTAGCACTGGCTTGTGACCAGACCTGTGCAAGCAAGCAGCCATTCTTGAGATGCCAGCACCAGATAATGGTCAAGCTCTACAATGTTTTCTTGGTATAGTTGACTATCTGGGCAAGTTTATACCAGACTTCAGTGAGTTGACAGTGCCTTTGAGAGAGCTGATGTGCAAAAATGTTACATGGTCTTGTTTGGAATAGTACCAGAGAGCATTTGTAGGTATTAAACAGAAAATTGCCACCCCACCCACATTAAGATACTATGATGTCAATTAACCAGCATCTCTTTCCTGGTCTTGGCTCAGTTATTCTTCAGGAAGGCAGGCCAGTAGCATCTAGATCTCTTACCCAAAGAGAAATGCAGTATGCTGAAATTAAGAAAGAACTTTTGGCAATAGTATTTGCATGTTCAAAGTTTCATGATTATATGTATAGTCAAGCTATTCAAATTGAAACTGATCACCAACCTCTAGTTACTATTTTAAAGTATTAAAGAAGTCTATGAATTCAGCTCCAGTGAGATTACAAAGAATGGTGCTCAAATTGCAAAAGTACAACTTCAAAATGGTTTCTACAAAAGGCAAACTTCATCTGGCTGATACCTTATCCAGATCGCCCAGAAATACAACAGAAAGCTTAATGCAGAGCATTTTGACTTTGATGTCATGGAAGTGCGTAATTGTTCTGCCACAAGACTTGATGATCTGAGAGATCATACAAAGACTGATCCACTCTTGCAAAAGCTCAACCACTCCATTAATGTTGGATGCCCGTCAAAGCAATCTAGTGTACCGTCTGAAGTGCAAACTTATTTTCCTTATAGAGGTGAGATGTTGATGGAAGATAGTATAGGTTCATAGATGTTTACTAGGTTAGTGGCTCTTAGAGCCTATATAAGCCTAGCCCAAGAAGATTCCCTGGTATCATGCTGACCAAAGTTATTTCTCATTGCCCCTGTCAAGCAAGCCCACTGAAGTGATCCCCGGGGTGAACTTCCTATTACCCATCCACTCGTCAAGATTTCTCTTAAAGAGAGCCAGTGAAGTGCTTTGCTTGACATGAATGGGAAGTTTGTTCCAGAGTATGGGAAGTCTCTGGGTTGGGAACCTGTCACTCCAACATATTTTGTTTATTATGGTAATGAGGTTTAGGTCCCTGGAGCATGTGGCATGGAGGGATTGGTATTTCTTTAGGTGTAGCATATCTAGCAGCTCTGGGCCAGACATGGCCTTGTAGGTCAAGCAGAGATTGCCCCTAAGTAGGTGATAAGAGACAGGAGTATAGCTGGAGATTTTTGAGTCTGTCTATATAGGGCATGTGTCTAAGGCTTGTGATCCTCTTAGTAAGGTATTTTTGTGGCCTTTCCAGTTGTAGGTGTCTAGTGAAGTACATACCAAATGGGGCATTGTATTCTATAATGGGTCTAATGAGGGACAAGTAGAGAGGGATTATGACCTCTTTCTTCCTGGATGAGAAACATTTCGTAATGAGATGTGCCACACAGAAGGATTTTCTGACTACAGCGGCAATGTGGTTATCAAAGGAGAAGTTACTGTCAGCCTGTGCCCCCAGGTCTCTTATCACACCTTCAGTGTTTAGTGGACTACTGCCTATGTGGTAGTTCATGGGCACCAAATTTTTCCTAAGGGGAATGAGAATGCACTTTTTGGCATTGAGCTTAAAGCCATGGTTCTGGCACTAGTCATTGGTGTCCGTAAGGCCTTTTTGTAGAATGCCTACATCAGTTGGAGAATCAATAATGGCTCCCAATTTGCAATAATTTCTGAACTTGGTCAGCCAGAGTCCCTTTGTGTTGGCTTGAACTTCAGAGAAGTAGAAGCCAAACAGGAGAGGACCTAGGACTGATCCCTGTGGGACACCACTTGTAATGGGTCGATAGTCAAATTTGGAGTCTGCTACTTTCACAGTGTGGGTTATGTCAGTGAACCAGTTGGCAACCCATCTTGTGACATAGGGGTTTATGCCTAGTTTAGTGAATCTATCTATGATTCCTGAGTGAGGGATGGTGTTCAAGTCCTTGGCAAGATCTAGGTAGGCTGTGTGAACTACCTTGCCCTCATCCACAGCTCTAGTGACAGACTCAAAGAAGTTTATCAGGTTGAGCAGGCATGATCTACTTTTTGCAAACCCAAACTCCATGGGGTCCAGAGTTTGGAGATTTCCTATGTCCTTATTTATATGGATGCGCTCCATAGTCTTACATATTAGACTCGTCAGACTAATGGGGCGGTAGTTCACAGGGTCTGTAGTCACTTCCCCTTTGTGGAGTGGGGTGACCATAGCAGTGTGCCATTTGGTAGGAACAAAGCCTAAAATGAGGCTGTGATTGAACAGGGTACTCAGGTGTAGTGCCAGTTCACTTTGTAATTCATGTAGAACACAGCCAGGGATATTATCAGGTCCCATGGAAGCTGTATTCTTGGCTTTGGACAGTGCATTTTTTACCTGTGTAGCTGTGATAATAGGGACTTGGCATTCCTGACGTATTGTGATAGGCCCTTTAGGGGGTGAAAAGGGGGTAAAGTTTGCACTAAACCTGTCGGCCAATATGTTGGCAATATCAGTTGGTTCTGTATATGTATTGCCATTGTGCTGTAACTCAGAGCAGATCTGAGTATTGCCATATAGATTCTTGACATAACTATAGAATACCTTGTGGTTGTCTTTAGAATCTGCAGCATTATTTTCAAAAGTCCTAAAATCATTGTTCCTGCTTCCTTACAACATTAATATATCCAGTTTATGCATCGTGGTCACCCAGGTTCCGAATCTACCAAAAGAAAGGCAAGAGGACTAGTATTTTGGCCTTCTCTAGCAAAATACATTGATAAAGTACTTTCTTCTTGTTCAGTATGCAGCAGTACTAAATCACTTTTGCAAAAAGAACCACTTCAGCTAAGTCAAGTTCCTGACCTACCTTGGTCAACAGTAGCCACTGATATATTCGAGTGAAACAATCAGCATTACTTAGTGTTGGTAGACTGTTAGAACTGGTTTGAGATTGATTTATTACCTAATCTAACATCCACTGCTGTTATCACCAAGTTGAAATGTGATTTCTCAGTCCATGGTAGTCCACACACAGTTATTTCTGAAAATGGTACCCAATTTACCAGTCAGTTGTTTTAGAAATTTGCAAAGAGTGGGACTTTGTACATGTTACTAGTAGTCCAGAATATCCACAGTCAAATGGACTAGCTGAATGTGCAGTAGAGTCAAAGCAATTACTAGAGAAGTCAAAGCATGATAATACAGATATCTTTTTGAATTTGCTCAATCTCAGAAACATAACCTGTGATGATATACTTGGCTAGCTTGCTCAGAGACTTCTGTCTAGGCAAACCAGAACAACATTGCCTGTCAGTTCCAGTTTGCTGTTGCCTAAAGCTAAAAACAACAGAACAATCAAAGCCCATCTATACAGAAAGCATTCTTTCCAGAAGTCCAGCTATGATAAATCAAGCAGATTTCTTTGTCCACTGATAGAAGGAGAGAAAGTGAGGATACAAATGGTGAATGGTTTCAACTAGATTGGGACACTTGTAACGGGTCGATAGTCAAATTTGGAGTATGCTACTTTCACAGAGTGGGTTCTGTCAGTGAGCCAGTTGGCAACCCATCTTGTGACATAGGGGTTTATGCCTAGTTTAGCAAATCTATCTATGATTCCTGAGTGAGGGATGGTGTCGAAGGCCTTGGCAAGATCTAGGTAGGCTGTGTGAACTACCTTGCCCTCATCAACAGCTCTGGTGGCAGACTCGAAGTCGTCTATCAGGTTGAGCAGGCATGATCTACCTTTTGCAAACCCAAACTCCATGGGGTCCAGAGTTTGGAGATTTCCTATGTCCTTATTTACATGGATGCACTCCATAGTCTTACATATCAGTCTCGTCAGACTAATGGGGCGGTAGTGCACAGGGTCTGTAGTCGCTTCCCCTTTGTGGAGTGGGATGACCATAGCAGTGTGCCATTCGGTAGGAACAAAGCCTAAAATGAGGCTGCGATTGAACAGGGTACTCAGGTGTGGTGCCAGTTCACTTTGTAATTCATTTTGAACACAGCCAGGAATATTATCAGGTCCCATGGAAGCTGTATTCTTGGCTTTGGACAGTGCATTTTTTACCTGTGTAGCTGTGATAATAGGGACTTGGCATTCCTCACGTATTGTGATAGGCCCTTTAGAGGGTGAAAGGGGGGTAAAGTTTGCACTGAACCTGTCGGCCAATATGTTGGCAATATCAGTTTTATTTCTGTATATGTATTGCCATTGTGCTGTAACTCAGAGCAGATCTGAGTATTGCTGTATAGATTCTTGACATAACTATAGAATACCTTGTGGTTGTCTTTAGAATCTGCAGCATTATTTTCAAAGGTCCTAAAATCATTGTTCCTGCTTCCTTACAACATTAATATATCCAGTTTGTGCATCGTGGTCACCCAGGTTCCAAATCTACCAAAAGAAAGGCAAGAGGACTAGTATTTTGGCCTTCTCTAGCAAAAGACATTGATAAAGTACGTTCTAAATGTTCAGTATGCAGTAGTACTAAATCACTTTTGCAAAAAGAACTACTTCAGCTAAGTCAAGTTCCTGACCTACCTTGGTCAACAGTAGCCACTGATATATTCGAGTGAAACAATCAGCATTACTTAGTGTTGGTAGACTGTTAGAACTGGTTTGAGATTGATTTATTACCTAATCTAACATCCACTGCTGTTATCACCAAGTTGAAATGTCATTTCTCAGTCCATGGTAGTCCACACAAAGTTATTTCTGAAAATGGTACCCAATTTACCAATCAGTTGTTTTAGAAGTTTGCAAAGAATGGGACTTTGTACATATTACTAGTAGTCCAGAA
Source organism: Protopterus annectens (assembly GCF_019279795.1). Classification (NCBI taxonomy): domain Eukaryota; kingdom Metazoa; phylum Chordata; order Ceratodontiformes; family Protopteridae; genus Protopterus; species Protopterus annectens. Next base: position 695,765,343 of record NC_056748.1, read on the forward strand.
TATCCACAGTCAAATGGACTAGCTGAATGTGCAGTACAGTCAAAGCAATTACTAGAGAAGTCAAAGCATGATAATACAGATGTCTTTTTGAATTTACTCAATCTCAGAAACATAACCTGTGATGATATACTTGGCTCACTTGCTCAGAGACTTCTGTCTAGGCAAACCAGAACAACATTGCCTATCAGTTCTAGTTTGCTGTTGCCTAAAGCTGAAAACAACAGAACAATCAAAGCCCATCTATACAGAAAGCATTCTTTCCAGAAGTCCAGCTATGATAAATCAAGCAGATTTCTTCGTCCACTGACGGAGAGAAAGTGAGGATACAAATGGCGAAAGGTTTCAACTAGATTAGTCAAGTAACAAGTATATGTACTGAGACAAGATCCTACTTTGTAGAATAGGAGGGTGTGGAGTACAGGAGAAACTGTAGACATCATGTTTGTGTATCAGAATCGATATCACAGCATTGTTCCTGTGATACAGACTCTAGATCTCAGAGCAATCCAGACAATCTTCCTGTTGCAGAACATGTCTTAACTTCTACTCCTGATGTCCCCAAAGTTGAACATTCAGCATTGACAGTCCCAATTGCTAGACCCAATTCCACTTTTTATGTCACATGATTTGGTCATGTTTCCAGACCTAGTGTGAAATACACAGCAACCTGGACATAATTGTCTATATGTATTTAGTTCTGTATAATTGCATGTCATAGGTTCATAGGTAGGTACTAGGCTATTGGCCCTAGGGCCTATACAAGCCTAGCCAAAAAGTTACCCTGGCTTTTGCCACCCAAGAAAATTATTTTCCTGTGCCCCTGTCAAGCAGAACCACAGAAGTGATCCCCGGGGTGAATTTCCTATTACCCATCTAATCATCAAGATTTTTCTTGAAGAGTGCTAATGAGGAGCACTGTTTGACATAGATAGGTTGTCTGTTCCAGAGTATGGGAAGTCTCTGGGACAGGAATCTATCCCTCCAGCATGTTCTGTTTATTGTGGTGACAAGGTTTAGGTCCCTAGAGCATGTAGCTCGGAGGGATTGGAATTTCTTTAAGTGGAGCATGTCCAACAGCTCTGGATTTGACATAGCTTTGTATGTTAGGCAGAGATCGCCTCTGAGTAGGCGATATGCGACGGAGTAAAGCTGGAGTTTTTTGAGATGGTCTCATGAAGGCATCTGTTTGAGGCCAGTAATCCTCTTTGTGAGGTATTTTTGCGGCCTTTCCAGTTGTTTTAGATGTCTTGTGAGGTACATACCAAAAGGGGCGTTGTACTCTATAATGGGTCTAATGAGTGATGAGTAGAGGGGAACAATGACCTCTTTTTTTCTGGATGAGAAACCTTTTGTGATGAGGTGTGCCACGTAGAAGGATTTCCTGACCACTGTGGCGATGTGATTATCAAAGGAGAGACTACTGTCCACCTGTGTCCCAAGGTCTCTTATCACACTTTCGGTGTTAAGTAGACTACTGCCTATATGGTAGTTCATGGGTACAGAGTTTTTACCAAAGGGGATTACAATGCACTTTTTGGCACTGAGCTTGAGACCATGTCTTTGAAACCAGGCATCTGTCTCAGTGAGGCCCTTTTGTAAGATGTCCACATCATTAGGTGTTTCAATTATGGCTCCTAGTTTGCAGTCATCTGCAAATTTAGTTAGCCAAAGACCTTCTGTGTTAGACTGTACTTCAGAGAAGTAGATACCAAACAGGAGTGGACCCAGGACTGAACCCTGTGGTACGCCACTTGTCACTGGTCTGAATTCTGATTTGGAGTCCGCTACTTTCACAGTGTGGGTTCTGTCAGTAAGCCAGTTGGCAACCCATCTTGTGACATAGGGATTTATACCTAGTTTAGGGAGTTTATCTATAATTCCAGAGTGGGGGATGGTGTCAAATGCCTTGGCGAGATCTAGATAGGCTGTGTGAACCACCTTACCCTCATCTAAGGCTTTGGTGACTACTTCAAAGAAGTTTATCATGTTTAAGAGACATGATCTGCCTTTTACAAACCCAAACTGTGTGGGGTCCAGAGTTTGGAGATCTCCAATGTCTTTGTTTATGAGTTCCATGATGATACGTTCCATGGCCTTGCAGATGAGGCTCATCAGGCTAATGGGGCAGTAGTTCCCGGGGTCTGTTTTGGCCCCCCCTTTGTGGAGTGGGGTAACTGTCACGGTGCGCCATTCAATGGGCACAAAGCCTGAGGTGAGGCTATGCTTGAACATGGTACTTAGGTGGGATGCCAGTTCATTCTGTAGTTCATGTAAAAGGCAGCCTGGGATGTTGTCAGGTCATGTTGATGGCAAAGAATTATTTGTATCAATTGCATGTCAGTTAATGTCGTCAATAGTGCATGACTCATTTCTCAAAGAGGAGGGTGTAGAATAGTGTGTGTGTGTGTTGTACCTTTAAGAAGCATTTCAAGGACAGCAAGTGCATGTAAATAGTAAGCATGTGCTAGCTTCAGTGCGATTTTGAGAGTGCAGTCAGAGAGTGAGCATGTATGAGTGTGATAGCTAGTTTGTTTATAAGTTTATCTAAGTTAAATCCCTACCCAAACCGCCCTGACCAGGAAACAGCCTCTCTCCTCAATCAATTTTTAATAGACACCATATGCTTCCTCCTCAATTCGTCAAACTTGCAGCAAACCCAATCGCCTACCCAGTCTCCATTCTCATTGATCGATCTATTAAAGAAGCTACTGTACCCAAAATCTGGAAAACCTTCTATGTAATCCCCCATCACAAGGGTGGCAACTCCAACGATCCCACTAACTACAGACCTATTGCTATACTTTCCCCACTATCTAAGATTCTAGAGAAATGCATTCACACCCAAATACTTAACTTCCTCCTCCAAAACAACCTCCTAGCCTCCACCCAACATGGTTTCCGGCCCCACCACAGTTCCTCTGCTGCCCTTTTATCCTTTACCCACTTCATAGCTGAAAACAGGAACAACAATAATCTAGTGTCATGTCTCTTCCTAGACTTATCTAAAGCATTTGACACAGTATCACACCCCAAACTTCTGACTAAACTATCTAACCTTAACCTCTCCAGCTCTACTCTCTATTGGTTTTCTAGTTATCTCACTGATAGGCATCAGTCTGTCAGATGGCAAGCGTCCTGCTCTTCTTTCCTACACATATACACAGGAGTATCTCAAGGCTCTTTTCTTGGACCTCTTCTATTCAACTTATTTATAAATGATCTCCACTCAGCATCCCTCCTCTCTACCATCATACAGTATGCAGACTCCACTCTGATTATTTCCTCCAACTCTATCTCACAACTTCAGACACACACTTAACAGTCTTTCCTTCTTGTTGAAAAATGGCTAAATGATAGCCAGCTTATCTTAAACCCCCAAAAACAAAGCTACTCCTCTTTCTCTCCAAAAATAATGACCACCTTAAGACTACCTTCTCAGTCTCTTCACAAAACATTACCACCATAAATGTAGACACAAACACCAAACATCTGGGCATGACCATTGATGACCAGCTAAAATTTGACATGCACATACACCAAGCAATCAAAAAAAACTATCCAAAAGCTGGGCCTGCTCTACCGCAACTCTAAATTCCTCTCTCCTGAATCCAGGCATTCCATCGCACAAGCATATCTCCCTCCCAGCCTCCTTTATGGATCACCTGTACTCACCAACCTCCAATCCTGTCTACTCTCCAAGTTAGAACAAACCTATAATAAAATTGCCAAATTTGCAGCCAACTTACCCAATCCTACCCACCATTGCATAGCCCTACACAAGCTACAATGGCTTGAATTCCCCCACCTTCTAAAACTATCCCAACTACAACTAACCCACTTCATACTAAATAAACCCACTGCCTGTCCCGCTCTCACGAACTTAGTTTCCTACTATACCCCCCCCGCTCCCTTTGCAGTTCTGAGAAACTCCTTCTTGAAACGTACACCAAAAATGAACATAGGCAATCTCCTTTACAAATCATCTATAACTAAAATCTGGAACAACCTCCCCTCAAATCTATGAAACATCACACAAACTAACAGCTTTAAAAGGCAACTAAAACACTTCCTCCAAAACAATTGGTTATGCCCCTGTTAGCATCCAACCTGACCACTTTCTGACTCCACCTAATTTACCTAATCTCAAAAATTTCTGACTGCTGCTAATACCATACTCCCATCGCTATTTTCTTTCTTTCTTTGTCCTTGTCAAATCATATATTGTTCTTACGTGATATTTCTGTATATATCATTGATTATGCTTAGTACCCTTTTTTATTTTTTTTATTATACTTTGTAATTTAATCAATACACTTATCTGTGTGAGATGTTTAATATTACTGTTGGAGCTTTTCTCCTTGGGTCTCCACTGAAAATGGGCTTGTGCTCAGCTGGACCAACCTGGTTAACAAATGTGAAATAAAATAAAATAAATAAATAAAAATAAGTTAGTAAGCCTCAATCCTAATGTGTTTATGCATAATAAAGTTGCTTGAACAGAACCCACAAATGCTCATCTGTTTTATCCTGACTGGACGAGCAACAACATAGATGCCATGTCATTGTTCATAAGTTGAGCAACATAGAATGATTTCCTTACTACTGTAGACACATGATGGTCAGTGGCCAGGTTCCTGTCTACTTGCATTCCCAAATCCCTAACTACTAGCTCTACTCATAGGGGTGTATTTATCAATATAGTAGTTTACAGGGATAGCAGTCTTCCCAAAGGGTACCATTGTGCATTTCTCGGCATTGAGTTTTAGACTGTGGCTCTAGCACCAGTTATTAGTCTATGTAAGGCCTTCTTGGAGGGTATTTGTATCTTAGGGGGATTCTGTGACCATGCCTAGTTTGCAGCCATCTACAAATCTGGTCTATCAGGGAGTCTTGATTTTAACCTTGACTTAGAGAAGTAGATGCCTAAAAGGAGTGGCCCCAGCACCAGGCCTTGAGGGACTCTACTAGTATTGTGGAGGTAGACTTTAAGAGTCTGCCTTAAAGCAGGTTTTGTGCCACAAGAATGGAGGACAGTTGTGCCACAAGAATGGAGGACAGTGACAGTCATCCCCCTTCATAATAGAGGACCATCAACAGTGACTGGAAACTACAGACCCATTAGTCTGACTAGTGTTGTTTGTAAAGCCATGGAAAGAATTATCATTGAATTTATCAGCAAGGACATAGGAGAGCTCCAGAGACTGGACCCATCTCATGTTGACTTTGTCAAAGGAAGGTCATGCTTACTGAATTTGGTGGACTTCTTTGTGAATGTCACTAAGACAATGGGTGAGGGGAGAACAGTGCATGCTGCTCATCTAGATTTGGCTAAAGCATTTGATACAATACCTCACTTGGGCATTGTAAACAAACTTATGGAACTAGGAATAAACCCCTTTATAACACATTGGATAGCTAGCTGGCTCATTGATAGGACCCAGGAGTTTAAAGACAGGGAGGCCACCTCCACAAAGAGGCTGATCACCAGTGGAATCCCCCAGGGTACTGTGCTAGGCTCACTCTGACTTCTACTTCTCATATTGTAAAGCCAATGTCAAAGGTCTCTGGCTAACCACATTCATAAATGATTGCAAACTGGCAGTAGTCATTGAATCCCCCCCATGACAAGAACACACTACAAGAAGGTTTAACACAGAAAAACTGCCAAAGCCATGGTTTAAAACCCTATTTTGATTACCCTTTTGCACATCCACAAAACAAACATCATCAGAACTACTAGATTAAAAGACCTACATTTTGCTTGTAACATAAATAGGGCATGTTGGAGAGACCGATATTTTTCTCAGAGAATTCCCATTCTTTGGAATAGGCTTCCCATCCATGTGAAGCAGAGTCTCTCCCTACCCCTATTTAAGCCCACCATTGACCAGTGGGTGAGTAATCAGAAATTCACCCCTAGTCTGGCTCCTATGTCTCTGATGGATAGAGGAAGTCAGTAAATCACCCCATATAGAAATCAAAATTGTGGGTCACATCTGGGTTGTATGGCTAGGCTTATAAGGACCCTAGTGATTATTAGTTTAATTCACACCAAGGAACCTGGACTCCTCAAGTTAACTTCTTGAGTCCTATCTGAAAGCCAGCTGATTATCCAGTGGATGACATATACAGGTTTATACCTAATTTCATGACTTTGTTTATAATGCCTTAGTGGGGTATTAAGTTAAATGATTTGGTCAGGTCAAGTAGGCAGCATGCACTGTTGTGTTCTCATCCATTGGTTTGGTGCCCTTCTCAAAGAAGTCCACCAAGATGAGTTGACAAGACTTGGCCTTGAAACCAAATTGAGTTGGATCCAGTGTATGAAGGCTTCCTATGTCATTGTTTATCATTTCCATTGATAACTCTTTCCTTGGCATTGTATACGACAGTAGTCCAATTTATGGGTCTGTAATTACTAGGGTCTGTAGATGGCCTGCCCTTGTCCAGAAGGATGACAGCTCCAGTCCTTCATTCACTTGGAACAAAACCTACCTGGCGGCTATGATTAAACAGTGATTCTAGCTTTGGGAATGCTCCTAATAAGTTATTAATGCTACAGTAAAACACTGTGCTTGCCATAAATACAGCTGCTCAAATGTTATCAGTATTGCAGTAGCCTTTCCCTCCCTCTGTCCCTTCTGTCATTGGTTTGGGTTGGGCTTCTTATATCCATCTCCTTTAGGTCCCCTCTCCATCTAAGTTACCCTAGAGTTGTCCTTTACTCTAGCCCTGCTGGGAACAGTATGGGTAGGTTGCCCTTCTGTCCTAGGCCTCAAAGAGTAGGTCTCTGGTTCTGTGAGGGCAAGAAAGACCTGAGAAAATGGTGCCAGCCTACAACCCTTATACCCTGGTGTGCTGATATCAGAAGAGAGGGTCTCCACCAAGCTTGGAGGAGACGATAAAATCTATGGAATTTGGGCTGCCAAGGGCTTCTACAAAAGGAAATCGCAACGAGTTATTACTGCAACAGTAAAGACACACTAATATCCATTTATGGTAAGCAGACAACTGTACTTTCTTCCTTCTCTTAAACTGGCCAGAACAATTATCACAGGCTTCTTCACAGGCTGGATTTACTTATGCAAAGCAGAGATTGTTTGATACGACTCATCCATAAAATACCTGCATGATAGAATCTTGATAGTATTTAGGCATCTCGTTTTCTGAAAACATGCAGCAGGTATTGAAAGAGGCTTAACAACTGCTATTAAGAATTCATATATATGTAAGTAGAAAAGATTTTCTAGTTGGTGCCATTCAAAGAATCAGGACCATATTAAGGCCCAACTGCCTCTGGTTCTTAATTATTTGTGATAGTTACTGTCATTTGGCCTTTATTTCTGCTCTATCAGGGTTCATTTGTTGGCCTTGTCTGCCCTTGGATCCCCCTATTCTACTCATGCACAAATCAAGCAATTGTTGAAAGGGGTTTTACATATCTGGCCATCTGGAAAACAGGTGGTCCCTCCTTGGGAACCCAATTCCATTTGAACCAGCTGATCAAGCAGAAGTGATGTTCTTAACGTAATAGAAAATCTATGACAAAGCACAGTCAACCCACTGACATGGCAGGAATATGAAATGTCAATTTAATAAAATAGGAAATTAAAACAATGTAAGCACCTTCATACCAATATCCAGGTGCTTCATCAGACAATAATGCAACAAAGTAACAACCATCTAAGTACAAAATTACAAACTCAACTTTTAGGACCTTGTGATCTAAGTATAGGTTTTTAAGTTACAGACTTATTTAATCCTGTTCCTGTATCAGCTTCCAATTCAAGAATCCATCTAAGTTCTAAACACTCAGTTTTCATCCTGCTATCACCACCCCTATTGCTCACTTTAAATAATTGTAATATAAGGAGTTCAAAAGTATGTTCTTTGCTGGTAGCTAGCAGATATTTATAAAGAGCATTATTCACATCACATCTGTTAATGCTGTACATGTGCTCTCTAATTTATTGTTTTAGAGTACAATCCATTTTGCCCATGTAGACATTCCCACATATTTTACAGACTGCTAAATACACCAAGTTACTAGTCCTGCAGTCTGGATAAAAATTAAACTTAATAAACACAATTAGTTTAATGGATGAACAAAGCTGTTGTCACTCCCAATAAATTTACACATATTACATTTATTTTATTTATTTATTTATTTATTTATTTTACATTTGTTAACCGTGAAAGTCCGACTGGACGGAGGTCCATTTACAGCGGAGTCCCGGGGAGAAAAGCTCCACTAATACAGCTACATGTTTGGAGGTAAATATACACAATACTAGATATTATTTATAATACAAGATATAAAAAAAAACAATATGAAGAAGTGAATTGTATAAAAACTAATGAAAGGACTACATTGTATCAATACAATCATCAGATATATCACATATGATAGCATGATCAGACAAACTTTGCTGATGCAGGACTGAGCATGAGCCCAGGAAGGCACTGTATATCAGTTTTGAGGAGAAATTAGTACTGTAGTATAGAGATAGAAAGCAGGATATAGAGTGGGTCGGAAGTATTTGGGTAGAACAGGAAAGCATTTATGTGATGCAAGGACAGAGCCAGGAATGCAGGAGGTGTGATTTAAGTGATCTTTTGAACAGTGAGATAGATGGAGCTGAGGAGATATTCTGGGGGAGATTATTCCATGTCTTTGCTATGGTATGAGCAAATAGAGCTTTTCCTGCAGTATTGTTGGCTTGAGTTATGTGCAGCAGGGTTTTGTTGGATGAGCGGAGTGGACGGTTTGCTGAGTATTGTTTAACTAGTTGGTTCAAGGCTGGAGTCTTGTGGGGATTTTTTAGGATGTTGTAGGTGAGGACAAGTTGGTGGAAACTAATTAAATGAGGAAGTTCTAACCACTGTAATTCTTTTAGGGCAAGACAATGATGGCTACGAAAAGCAGAGTTATTGGCGAATTTTGCAATCTTATTGTAACATGATTCTAGTTTGTTCATGTCTGTTTTCTTAATGCAGGTTAGGATAGGAGATGCATACAGTAGTGTAGACAGAAGATGGGTTTGGGCTAGGGTGATTCGTGCTTGGTCTGTTAGGAAGTGTTTGTGTTTATACAGTGTTCCTAATTTTTTATGTACTTTCTTAATAGTTTGGGAGATGTGGACATCGAAGTGGAGGTCATTATCTATTTCAATGCCAAGGAGTTTTGTGTGATGGGAGGGGGAGATTGTGGTGCCATTTTTGGAAGTGATAGTGAAAAAGAGGGGTGTGGGTTTGTATTTGGTTGGGGAGAAAAGTAGTAGTTTTGTCTTGTTGGGGTTAAGGATCAGTTGGATATCAGTAATCCATTTTTCCGTGGCGTTGAAGGATTCCTGGGTAAGATTTTGAAGAGTGGTAAGGGATGGGGCTGAGCAGATTAATGTGGAGTCATCCGCATATTGCATGAGTGATGCATGCAGTGTGGAGGTGTGTAGTTTATTAGTGAAAATAGTGAATAGTAATGGACCTAGTATTGAGCCTTGTGGAACGCCTATGGTGGATGATAGTAAGGGTGATAGGGTTCCTTGCCATTTGACTGATTGTTTCCTATCAGAGAGATAGTTTCTAAACCAAGCAGTTGTAGAGGGGGCAAAGGATAATGATGTTAGTGTGTGAAGTAGTAGGTTATGTGAGACCATGTCAAATGCCTTTGAGAGATCTAAGAATATGGCAGATACAAAGTTGTTGTTATTTCTAAGTTGGTTAACCTGGTTGGTGAAAGACAGAAGAGCAGTGGTTGTACTGTGGTTTGGGCGGAAGCCGTGCTGGGTTGAGGAGAGGATGTTATGTGAGGTTAAGAAATGCATCACTTGGGTATGAATACATTTTTCCAGAATTTTGGACAGGGGGGATAGGATAGCAATGGGGCGGTAGTTTGATATCTCGTAGGAGTTACCTCCTTTGTGTAGGGGATAATATGTGATTCCTTCCATAGATGAGGGATATAAGCCTCTTTTATGGAGCGGTTAATCAGAATTGAGACAGGGTAGGCTAGAGATTCAGCTGCTAGTTTTAGGAAATTAGTGGGTAGGCCATCAGCTGCAAGAGTGGTAGGTTTTAATTTTGAGAGTAGCTTTTTGACTATGGAGGTTGGTATGGGAGAGAGGGTGAAAGGTGGTATATTACTATGGTCCTTAGTGGGGGTGGATGTAGGGTTATTGCTAGATAGCTGAGTAGATAGTGATAGAATAGAGTCTATGAAATGATGGTTAAATTGAGAGGCTAAGCTGTCAGTAGTGGAATTTGTGTTGGGAGCTGGGGTAGTAGTTTTACCAGGTTTTAGAAGGGAGTTAATAGCATGCCAGAATTTTTGGGGTTTTTTAGAGTGTTTGTTTTGGAGATGAAGGAAGTAGCTTTGTTTGTCTAGCTTTGTTTGCCTTTTGGCTTGATTGCGAAGTTGTTGATAGTTCTGTCTATTTAAGCTAGTATTGTTTTTTCCAGATCTTCCAGGCATTATCTCTGGCTTGTAGTAAGCCTTTTGTGGTCCTAGTCAGCCAAGGAGCATAGTTTACCTTGGATCTAAGTTTCCTAATGGGGGCTATTGTATTCAAAACATTCATAAAAGTAGTATTGAATAGTTTAACTGCCTGGTCTAGTTCCAGAGTATGTAATGGCTGCCAATTACATTGTCGTAATAATGTATTGAGAGTTTGTGGATTTACCTTGTGCTCGTTTCTAGTTTCCTTATATAGTATGGGTTTGGTTATGTTTAATTTTTTACGAAGAAGGAAAGTGGGGTAGTGATCACTGAGTGAGTCTGGAAGACAACCCGTGAGATAATTTTGACTAGGGAAATTAACTAAAGTCCAATCAAGAGTTGATTGTTTCTTGGATTTTTTATCTACTCTGGTAGGTTCTTGAATTAGTTGAGAGAAACCGAATAAGTTAATATGGTTAGTGGGATTGCTAGAGTTGCAGGATTGCCAATCAAGATTTAGGTCTCCTAACAGTATGGTTTCTTGTGGTAGGTTAGTTGTAGCCCATTGTAACATTTCTTCTATTGTTGCTGAGTTATTTCCTGGAGGGATATAACTACAAAGGATGTTAATTCTCTTTTTGTTGTTTAGTGATAGAACTGAGCCTAATGTTTCAGCATTTTGGAATTTGGGAAGTGGGGTTTGCAGAGGTTGGAGGTTGAGTGTGTTTTTAAATAGAATAGCAACTCCACCTCCCTTTTTAGTATTTCTGTCTAGTCTTAGGATGTTATAGCCTGATGGAAGAATTTCTTCATTCTGGATGGAGGGTTTTAGCCAGGTTTCAGTAATAGTTAGTAAATCTGGGGAGTGTTGGGCTATGAATGTATGTAGGTCATGCAGTTTGTTTGTTATGCTTCTTGAGTTTAGGTTTATAATAAGTAGGTCTGATGTTTGTTTGTGTGAGATGATGTTGTTGTATGGACCTGGGTTGGGGTGTATGTCCCTGAGATTAGTAAACATTTCTTGTAGATTAGTTTGAGTTTTAAAGCATGTGCTAGGTCTATATGTGTTTTAGGTTGTGCTTGTTTTTGATATTGTGAGTGGTAGGGGATTTATATATATATAATAATGGGCTGTCTCTAAATAGTGTGGAGCAGACTGTGAAATATTTGTGTTTGTGTGTGAGTGGGTAAGAATGTGTTGTGTGGAATGCATTGTTTAGTGGTATGCTAGTGGGTGTGGATGTGGTGAATGTTAGTGTGGTGAGGGTAAGAATTAGAGCTAGTGGTATCAATTCCATTGTTAGTGTTGCTACTAAAGATATATAGATAGAAAGCAAAATGGGTAAGTTAATGGCTGGGTGTTGTTCTTTAGTTTGGCTACTGGGTGGGGTGATTGTTTTGGGTGTGTCTGTGTTTAATTGGAGGGAGGTGGTGATTGGTGTGAAGAGTGGATTGGTTGTTAGTGTTAGCTATAAATGTAGATGCACTGGGGGTGGGTGGGATTTGGGGGTAGGGTAGGGGAGCGGAGTGAGCCCGCAGGGCGAACGGAGCGGGAAGAGCCGAGAGGTGAGGTGGCTCAGGAGAAACAATCAGGGAGCAGGACTGCAACTGCAGGTACAGCTACGGGAAGGGATTGTAACTGTTGTGGCTCCTGAACTAGTAGTGTGGTCAGGAACTATTGTAGTCCTAACAGATAAGGAAAAACAAAAGCTAGGGGGAAAGAGAAGTTGTTAAGTAGGAAAACATCTGTTAGGGGCAGAGATGAATCCTAATTTGTAAGCCTTCAGGTGTAATATGAGTGGGTTTTAGCAGGACTTTGTCTGGTAAGAAACTGCCACCTGGTGACGAAGAGGGGGTGATTTCCTGCACTAGTATACTGTGCCACACCTGTTGTGCTTTATGGGGTTACTAGGAGCAAACAGGGGATAACTATGGATTCAGGGGCTTGGCAGGCTGCTATCACATACACTGGTAGGATGCTGGATAATAGTATAATACTGTTATAATATTGCCCTTATAACTACATACACTGAGTTGTCCCAGTATGATTTCAGTTGTGCCTTTTTCACTTTGGAGGTCTTTGGTATGCCTGGGAGCAGGGTATCTTCAGACGTCCTCTCTATGACCGGAGGTATTCCTGACCAAAAGTACTACCTTATATGTAGGAATAGTACAGGGGGACACCCGTGGTTACAGCTGTAAGGAGAGGAGAAACAAAAAAAAGCCTTAGTACAGCAGGGAAACTAGGAGGAGGATCGTGTGTAGGATAGGAATAGTGAGGAGGATTGTGTGTAGGATAGGAATAGTGAGAGGAGCGTTTAGTGTGAAAGGGAATAGTCCCAGCGTGAGTCAAGAAATAAAGAAATTACCAAGAGCAGAATTTGGAAGATAGGCAGGAAGAGGGTGCAACCTCTATTGTGTTAGACAAAAGGGTAGAGTAAGCGGTAGAGGAAGAAACAGTTGTGAAATAAGGATAAATGAGGGGAAGATGTGAGGGAGAATTAGTAATACAGAGTAGGAGAACCACAGTTACATTCAGTGCCCCTGTTAACTCGGGGATTGCACTTGTAACAAACAGACACTCTATAGAAAATGGAAATACAGTCCCCTTGTAAGCACAGAATTATTAAATTCAGTGCCCCTGTTGACTGCAATGAATGCACTTGAAACAAACACTCGAATAAAAAATGAAAATACAATGCACTTGTAGGCTCAGAATTGTTAAATCCAGTGCCCCTAATAACTCATTGAATGCACGTGAAACAAACACTGATAAAAATGAAAATACAATGCACTTGTAGGCACAGAATTGCTAAATTCAGTGCCCCTAATAACTCAAAGAATGCACTTGTAATAAACAGACATTGCAATTAATATCGAAATACATTGCCCTTGTCGGCTAGTCAAGTTAAACAAGTCAGAGCTTCTATTTGATTAATAAAAAAAAAAAAAAAAAAAAAAAGTCCGCTTGCATAAAACACCCTCAATATCAGCGCTTAACACGGACTTGTTAGCTAGTCAAACTAAAACATCAGAGCTTCTATTTGATTAATAAAAAAAGTCCGCTTGCATAAAAACACCCTCAATATCAGCGTTTAACACGGGCAGCGTAATTGCAACAGATTGCTAATTAAAGTCCAACAGAAAAATAAAGCGTCAGAGTTCCATTATTATAGAATCTGTAACTTTATAGATTACAGACGCTAAGAGTTTAACAGTAACAGGCTGTTGGGGATATCTTAGGGTCATTGTATGTATGTGTCGCCAGTACAGCTTGCATGGCAAGCAGAGCCAGAAATAAATGGAGCCTATTAGTTCTTAAATTGGGTGTCTGTAACCTTATATGCTGCAGTCGCTAGAGACCCAACAGTACTAAGAACAGATAAATGCCGTGGATATCAAAAGGGTCAAGTCTATGCACGTGTTACCAGCACAGCGTTTGTAGCATGGTGGGGTTAACATCACAAGCTACGGTTAAATTGCATTGTGTTCCAACAAATTAAATACATATAGAACCATAGAGTTATACATTTAAAACACACATTAAGGCAGAATGATTCACATTAAACAGTGTACATTTGCAACGCAGTTTAAACCTACCGGGTAGCGAGACTCGCAGCCTGCCTTTTGCTTCCTGATTCAAAATGGCCACAGGAACACCACTGCTATGAAAACTTTGGGCGGAAATGGGTCTTTGAGGGAGGGGAAAGAGGTAGGGACTACAGGGGAGGGAGGGGTATAGAGCCGAGAGGTGAGGTGGCTCAGGAGAAACAATCAGGGAGCAGGACTGCAACTGCAGGTACAGCTACGGGAAGGGATTGTAACTGTTGTGGCTCCTGAACTAGTAGTGTGGTCAGGAACTATTGTAGTCCTAACAGATAAGGAAAAACAAAAGCTAGGGGGAAAGAGAAGTTGTTAAGTAGGAAAACATCTGTTAGGGGCAGAGATGAATCCTAATTTGTAAGCCTTCAGGTGTAATATGAGTGGGTTTTAGCAGGACTTTGTCTGGTAAGAAACTGCCACCTGGTGACGAAGAGGGGGTGATTTCCTGCACTAGTATACTGTGCCACACCTGTTGTGCTTTATGGGGTTACTAGGAGCAAACAGGGGATAACTATGGATTCAGGGGCTTGCGGCAGGCTGCTATCACATACACTGGTAGGATGCTGGATAATAGTATAATACTGTTATAATATTGCCCTTATAACTACATACACTGAGTTGTCCCAGTATGATTTCAGTTGTGCCTTTTTCACTTTGGAGGTCTTTGGTATGCCTGGGAGCAGGGTATCTTCAGACGTCCTCTCTATGACCGGAGGTATTCCTGACCAAAAGTACTACCTTATATGTAGGAATAGTACAGGGGGACACCCGTGGTTACAGCTGTAAGGAGAGGAGAAACAAAAAAAGCCTTAGTACAGCAGGGAAACTAGGAGGAGGATCGTGTGTAGGATAGGAATAGTGAGGAGGATTGTGTGTAGGATAGGAATAGTGAGAGGAGCGTTTAGTGTGAAAGGGAATAGTCCCAGCGTGAGTCAAGAAATAAAGAAATTACCAAGAGCAGAATTTGGAAGATAGGCAGGAAGAGGGTGCAACCTCTATTGTGTTAGACAAAAGGGTAGAGTAAGCGGTAGAGGAAGAAACAGTTGTGAAATAAGGATAAATGAGAGGAAGATGTGAGGGAGAATTAGTAATACAGAGTAGGAGAACCACAGTTACATTCAGTGCCCCTGTTAACTCGGGATTGCACTTGTAACAAACAGACACTCTATAGAAAATGGAAATACAGTCCCCTTGTAAGCACAGAATTATTAAATTCAGTGCCCTGTTGACTGCAATGAATGCACTTGAAACAAACACTCGAATAAAAAATGAAAATACAATGCACTTGTAGGCTCAGAATTGTTAAATCCAGTGCCCCTAATAACTCATTGAATGCACGTGAAACAAACACTCGATAAAAAATGAAAATACAATGCACTTGTAGGCACAGAATTGCTAAATTCAGTGCCCCTAATAACTCAAAGAATGCACTTGTAATAAACAGACATTACAATTAATATCGGAAATACATTGCCCTTGTCGGCTAGTCAAGTTAAACAAGTCAGAGCTTCTATTTGATTAATAAAAAAAAAAAAAAAAAAAAAAAGTCCGCTTGCATAAAACACCCTCAATATCAGCGCTTAACACGGACTTGTTAGCTAGTCAAACTAAAACATCAGAGCTTCTATTTGATTAATAAAAAAAGTCCGCTTGCATAAAAAACACCCTCAATATCAGCGTTTAACACGGGCAACGTAATTGCAACAGATTGCTAATTAAAGTCCAACAGAAAAATAAACGAAGCGTCAGAGTTCCATTATTATAGAATCTGTAACTTTATAGATTACAGACGCTAAGAGTTTAACAGTAACAGGCTGTTGGGGATATCTTAGGGTCGTTGTATGTATGTGTCGCCAGTACAGCTTGCATGGCAAGCAGAGCCAGAAATAAATGGAGCCTATTAGTTCTTAAATTGGGTGTCTGTAACCTTATATGCTGCAGTCGCTAGAGACCCAACAGTACTAAGAACAGATAAATGCCGTGGATATCTAAAGGGTCAAGTCTATGCACGTGTTACCAGCACAGCGTTTGTAGCATGGTGGGGTTAACATCACAAGCTACGGTTAAATTGCATTGTGTTCCAACAAATTAAATACATATAGAACCATAGAGTTATACATTTAAAACACACATTAAGGCAGAATGATTCACATTAAACAGTGTACATTTGCAACGCAGTTTAAACCTACCGGTAGCGAGACTCGCAGCCTGCCTTTTGCTTCCTGATTCAAAATGGCCACAGGGAACACCACTAGTATGAAAAGTTTGGGCGGAAATGGGGCTTGGAGGGAGGGGAAAGAGGTAGGGACGACTGGGGAGGGCCAGGGGTATAGAGCCGAGAGGTGAGGTGGCTCAGGAGAAACAATCAGGGAGCAGGACTGCAACTGCAGGTACAGCTACGGGAGGGATTGTAACTGTTGTGGCTCCTGAACTAGTAGTGTGGTCAGGAACTATTGTAGTCCTAACAGATAAGGAAAAACAAAAGCTAGGGGAAAGAGAAGTTGTTAAGTAGGAAAACATCTGTTAGGGGCAGAGATGAATCCTAATTTGTAAGCCTTCAGGTGTAATATGAGTGGGTTTTAGCAGGACTTTGTCTGGTAAGAAACTGCCACCTGGTGACGAAGAGGGGGTGATTTCCTGCACTAGTATACTGTGCCACACCTGTTGTGCTTTATGGGGTTACTAGGAGCAAACAGGGGATAACTATGGATTCAGGGGCTTGCGGCAGGCTGCTATCACATACACTGGTAGGATGCTGGATAATAGTATAATACTGTTATAATATTGCCCTTATAACTACATACACTGAGTTGTCCCAGTATGATTTCAGTTGTGCCTTTTTCACTTTGGAGGTCTTTGGTATGCCTGGGAGCAGGGTATCTTCAGACGTCCTCTCTATGACCGGAGGTATTCCTGACCAAAAGTACTACCTTATATGTAGGAATAGTACAGGGGGACACCCGTGGTTACAGACTGAGTTGTCCCAGTATGATTTCAGTTGTGCCTTTTTCACTTTGGAGGTCTTTGGTATGCCTGGGAGCAGGGTATCTTCAGACGTCCTCTCTATGACCGGAGGTATTCCTGACCAAAAGTACTACCTTATATGTAGGAATAGTACAGGGGGACACCCGTGGTTACAGCTGAAGATGATTCAAAGTTCATTATATTGTTCATTTGGCACTCTCTCTCTGATAATCTTGCTTCTACCTAAATTTTGTAACAGGTGCATTAGTTCTATGACTTGCCAACATATTTCATTAAAACAGGCAACAAAAATATAAATCTTCATGTCTTTAAAGTTGTGGGTTGGCAGAAAACTAAATATTCATGTCTTTAGCAATGTACCTAGGCATCAGTGGAAATACAGACTTTCGAATCTCTGACTGCATCAAAGCAGCTCACACAACATGAGCTTTTTTGCCGTTTTGTTTTCATGTGCTGTGACCATGTTCCTTCGAAGAAATTGTATAAAAATACCTTGCTGATCCACTTACATCATTAAATATATGCGCCATCATTATCCTACAGTGTACATAACCTACAGTGACAAGTCTCCTTTCTAGAAGACATTCTTAGCCTTTTTAAAAGATTTATAACACATTCTCTTCAGGGATTTATTATTTTTAAAGCAGAACCAGGGTACCTCACCTGCACCATCTCTAAATCTCTCATCAGTAATCAATATAGGCCAGTTTTTCTTAATCACATCACATATTAAATGAATGTCATTAGAATAAGTAAGACACATCATTAAATTGTTAAAATTAGAGGAAAAAGTCTTATTATTAGCAGAATTCTGCTCAGAAAAATAATGTATTGCAGATTTCATTCTTACGTGCTAGAACTTCATCCTGTGCTTTTACAATCTCACCTTTACTGTATCCCCTAGATAGAAAGTAATTTTTCAAAATATCAGAAGCCTGCTGCATACTGCTGTCATCACCACTTAGTCTAGCTGATTTATAAATCATTCTGACTTTTCAAAATGTTACTATACATATCATGAGTTCATACTGGTGTGATGAAGAACAGTTTTCTTATATAAATTTGTATTTAGACCCTTAGGGATTTGAAAAATCTGCACATCCAAAAACTCAATATTCTCTGTTGACAAATTGAATGCAAATCTTTAAAACAAAGTGGTATGATGCAGATAATTAAAAAAATCATATAAGGCATTAATTGAGCTTATCCATACAAAAACATGACATCAACAAAACAAATATAAAATGGAATAAACTACTGAAAAAAATTGCACTTGTTAAATACATATAATGATTTTCAATAGGCCAGTACCATGTTTTTGTAGCTGTTCGCAGGCATGGTACCCATAGCCACATCAATTTTTGAAGAAAAAAAAATTGTCATTATATACAAAAACATTATTATTCAGAATGATTTCAAGTAGAGAACATATTAAATAAATACAGTCAGTATCATACTCTGAGCATTAATACAAGAAAAGCCTAACATACTGTATACCAACATCGTTAGGGATAATGGTAAAGAAAGATGTAACATCCATAGTAATCAGAACATAGCCAGTACCTTCATAACTACTAGACCAATATCGATAAGAAATTTGTATCTTTCAGTATATTTTCTTTATCCAATACAGGACGTAACTTCCTCTCCACAAATATCGAGAGGAGTTCCTTTGCCCACCCGACCCAAAACTATTGGTCTCATTGGTGGATTGCTCAAAGTCTTATGTATCTTTGGAAGGCTGTACGGAATTGGAATAGTCGGATGTTCAACAAGGAAATACTCATAAAGTTCTTTACTAAACACTCCGTCATGCAAATCTGAATACACCTTCTCAGTCATTCTGTTCACTTCAAACTTCATCAATTCACAATAGGTAGAGGCATCCAATAACATTTCACTCATACTATTCAAGTAATCTGTACTATCCATAATTATAATGGCACCCCCTTTATCAGCTGGTCAGATCTGTAAATA
The DNA here is from genome assembly GCF_019279795.1 of Protopterus annectens. NCBI lineage: Eukaryota > Metazoa > Chordata > Ceratodontiformes > Protopteridae > Protopterus > Protopterus annectens. The sequence continues at coordinate 695,784,343 of NC_056748.1, forward strand.
GTTCATAGACATAAGTTTGTATAAGGCATTAAACTCTTGCTGTGTAAGATTGCAAAAAAAAGCTTTCTATGCCTCTGTCTAAAAATATCATGTTTATCTTTCTCACAAATTTTAAAATGATTCAGTTAATGGAGAGTTCAAATGAACAAATTGACTTGGTTTCTTAAAGCATACTTGTTGCTGAATAATTCCATCATATAAGACCTTAAGCGAGATGTTCCTAACAAAAAGCCTACGGTCAATTTAATAAAATAGGAAATTAAGACCGTAAGCGCTTTCACACCAATATCCAGGCACTTCATCAGACAATAATGCAACAAAGTAACAAAAATTTAAATACAATATTACAAACTCAATGTTTCGTGCTTTGTTTTAGATTTTCTTGTTTCTTTTGTGTTTAACCAGCCTCATCCGATACATTTGGTTTTTGCTTAGATTGATCTGTGTGTATTGCTTCTGTGTCCAGAGCATGGCGGAAGGTGGAGATTTGGAACTTGACTACCTAGCTGCTCTGCAGCTTCCACTTTTATGGATTGTTTTGGTCATGTACTACAAATTAATGGGAATCCTTTGCTTTCTGATTTTAAGGTAGATTCTATACTGGCATCTGAATCTTCAAATGTTGATTTTAATGAGATTATGACTGTTTTTACGGACCTGGAAAATAATTTAAATAAATATAAAAGACTACATTGCAGAGACTGCACTTGGAAGCTTGTCTCCACCATAAGGTTATTCCCAGAGGCTTAAGGGTGCTACAGAAGTACAGATGACTATATATAGTAACTCCTATCCACTATTTTTGAAATAATGGCAGTCACTTAACTTGGACTTAAGCTTTAATTACATCAAACTCTTGAATTAGTTTTTTTCAGCCTATGGAAACTTATTTATACGAAGAGGTTGTTATGGGTAAAGACAAGACGAGTGCCTCCCTTGTAAATTCTTCCTGTATGCATAAATTAGATGATTTTTTTTATGGATGTATCAACATATGAGAACCCCCTGCAGGAGGTAAAGAGAAAGAAGCTTGCAAGGGATATTGCCGACTTTTGAGTAGACCGAGTGTTTTCTTGGCCTAAAAATTATTTTCATGTACAAACTAAGCAGGCTGTTAATAAGACAAATGAACATTTGGCCAGAGTAGATGACTATAATGTTCTGAGTGAAATACCAATGGATGCCTTAAATGATTTACATTCTACCCCCTTCCGAGAATTTGAATGATAAAGGAATAACTACAAATAATGTAACTGTTGTGGATGGGGTTCCACCAAACTCTATTGTAACGTTGGCAAGTGCATGCAATAAAACTGTTGCAGATGTTGCCTCTTCCTTTTCAGGTGAAATAGCAACAACCACACTTGATGTGTAAGATGGCACATACTACTTCCCCTTTTTTTACATATGAAGTTGCCGGAAATAGTTAAAGAAGTATAAAGAACTGAAGGGGTCGGTCAACCAGCAGGAAATGGCAGGGACCAAAAGACCATAAGTGTTGGGACACTTTGAGCTGGGTCCGTCTGTTCAAAGCAATATACTAGGGACTTAATAGTGAACATATCATCATATCTTTTAAATGAAGAACAAGTGTTTTAAATAAAGGGTTATCCTTTATACCATTTAAAGGCTCTACTTTAAGTAATGTTCTAACTGACCTTAGGTTTTTCGTTAGGAACATCTCGCTTAAGGTCTTATGTGGTAGAACTATTCAGCAACAAGTATGCTTTAAGAAACTTAATCAGTTTTTTCCTTTGAACTCTGCATTGACTGAAGTGTTTTTGTAAATTTGTGAGAAAGATATACGTATATTTTTAGGCAGAGGCATAGGATCATAGGAGATTACTAGTCTATTGACCTGGAGGTCAATTTAAGCCTAGCCATTTCAACCCAATGTAATACCGTAGAAGTACTAGTCAGTACCCAAGATTGCATTTATTGATGACTGCCCATGTCCAGGAGGGTTGTGGGCACTATCACTGGTAAGAATTTATGGTGCCCCATCCACTCATCCAGGTTCCTTTTGAACAGTGTCATAGAGGTGCTCTGTTTCACATGAATTGGTAGCCTGTTCCAAAGATGTGGTAGTCACTGGGAGATAAATCTGTCCCTCCAGCATGTCCTATTTAAGTCACAGGCCATATTTAAGTCCCTGGAACAGGTAGCCCTAGACCCATTTGATTTATGGATATGCAGTAAGTTCATTAGGTTTGGGTCTTGGGTTGCTCTGTAGGCCAGGCATAAGTCTCCACTAAGAAGTCTATACAATACGGAGTATAGTGACAGGGATTTTACTTGGTCCATGTAAGGCACATGCTAGAGGCCCTTGATCTTCTTTGTTAGGAAACCTTTGAGGTCTGTCTAATTACTGTAGATGCCTAGTACAGTACATACTGAATGGGGCATTATACTAAATTATGGGCTGGATAAGTGCCGAGTATAGAGGGTTATAACTTCTTTTGCTCTTGAGGCAATGCCTTTACTAATCAAGTGAGCTACATGGAAAGCTTTCTTTACACAGTAGATGTGGTAGTCGAAGTTAAGGTTGCGGTCAACCTGTGATCCTAGGTCGCTTACCACTTCATATGGGTACTTAGGATATTGTTATTGATTTGACAGTGTGAAGGAACATTGTGCCAAAGGGAATGATGATGCATTTCTTTGTATTCAGTTTGAGACCGTGACTAATACACCAGTCGTCGGTCTGTGTGAGACCCTCCTGGAGTATACTGACATAATTTGGGGATTCAGTGATTGCAGCTAGTTTGCAGTTGTCTGCAGCTTGGTCAGCCACAACCCTTTAGTTTTGACCTGAACATCCAAGAAGTATATACCAAACAGTAGGAGGCCCGGCACTGATCCATGTGGTATCCTGCTAGTAACAGGTCTGCTGGTTGATGTGGCATCATCCACTTTGATAGTGTGTGTTTGGTTTGTGAGCCAGTTGGCAACCCATCTTACAACAAAGAGGTTTACTGAATGTGGGATTGTGTTGAAAGCCTTTGCCAAGTCGAGGTATGCTGTTTGCACAGATTTGCCCTCATCAGTGGCATTGGTCACACTTTCAAAGAAATCCACCAGATTTAACAAGCAGGATTTCCCTTCACAAAGCCGAATTGGGTAGGATCCAGCATTTGGAGGTCACCTATGTCTTTATTTATGAGGTCTATAATGATGCATTCCATGACCTTACAGATGATGCTGGTCAAACTTATGGGTCAGTAATTCCCCAGGTCTGTTGCTAGGCCACCTTTGTGGAGGGGAATAACTGTAGCTGTTCTCCATTCTACAGGAACAAAGCCTGTGGTTAGGCTATGATTGAACAGGGTACTTAGTGGTGACGCCAGTTCATGTTTTAGCCTGTTTAAAAGACAGCCTGAGATGTCATCTGTTCTCATAGAGGCCATGTTCTTTGCCTTGGAAGGGGCTTTGAGGACCTGCTGTTCATATATGTAAGGTGGGGAATTTGGGGGAGGGTTTATTGTAAGTTAGGAGGGGATAAAGGAGTGACATTTTCACCAAACCTATCCGCTAGCAGGTTTGCTATCTCTGTGGGGTCAGTGTGTGAGATACCATTGGCCAGCAGTTCTGCACATGCTTAGGTCTTACCCATTAGGTTACGTACATAGCTGTAAAAGGCCTTATGGTTATCCTTGACAATACTTTCTAGGTTTCTCTCAAAGGAGCTCTTGGAGGATTTGACAAGTTGTTTTATTTGCCTGTTAAGGTTGAGGAGGGTGCTTTTCCATTGTTGGGTCCTTATCTTTGTTTTCTTGGACAGCAACTTTTTGCATTTATTCTAGAGCTTGTTGATGCTGGAAGTCCACCATGGCAGCTTGATTTTACTTGGGGCTCTAGCTTTGATTCTATCTGGTACAGCTGAGTTTATACACTTGTGCACGTGAGTGTACAGGGCTGTAGTGTATGCTTCGGCATAGTTACCACTTTCAGCTTGGGTGGGGCTTTGAATGCATTTATACCTTCACCTAAGAGGGTATAGATTGCATTGGTGAAGTTTTTTAGTCTAATTTCACCCTTTGTGAGTTCTGGTGTTAGTGTCATTTCAAAGGTGACTGATTTGTGGTTGGTTTTAACTAATGAGGGTCCAAGAGTTGCAGCAGTGCAGCTGTTTGACATGTTAGTGAGGACCAGATCTAGAATGTTTGTTCCTCTTGTCAGGTTATGGACAGTTTGCTTCAGGGCATTTGAATTCACAAAGTCAAGGAACTTTTGTGCTAGCGACTTTGGGCTAGAGTAGGTGTCTGAGTTGATGGTGGGATAATTGACATCCCCATAACCAGTATCATCATTATCATAAGCCCCCTTTTTCCCATTTTTTCTACATGGGGTTGGGGTATCATGTTAACTGACGCCAACTCTCTCAATTCAGTGCCACACTCCTGCCTTCTATAACACTCATGCCTGATTGTCACAGATCCTCTTTTACACAATCTATCCACCTCTTTGCTGGATGCCCTCACTTCCTCTTGCCTTCTACCTGTCTGTCCCAAATCTTGCTCACCAGATTGTCTTCTGCTTTTCTGCATGTGTCCATACCACTTTAATCTGTTCTCTTTGATCTTTTCTGCAATTGGAGCTACTTTGGCTTTTGCTCTTACGTCCTCATTTCTTCATCTGTCACACAGTGTGCATCCTACCACCCTTCTCAGACACTTCATTTCCATCACCTCTAGCTTCTTCAACTGTTCTCCCTTTACTGCCCAGGTTTCTGTACCACACAGTAGTACTGGTCACACCACTGTCTTATAGACTTTACTTTTCAGCTTCTTTGGCATTCTTCTGTCATAGACTACACTTGAAACTCTATGCCAGTTGGATGCAGCCCCTCTGATTCTAGCTTTGACCTCTTCATTTAGACTTCCCTTCTCCTCAACCATCCCTCCTATATACTTGATGCTGTTTACCTGTTCCACTATCTTTCCTTCTATCTCTATTTTAGTCAGCCTCTTCTCATTTCCCCAGTTTACTGCCATTATCACCATATTATCTTGGTTAGTTTTAGCCCATGTGCCTTCAGTTTTGCATTCCATTCTTCTATCCTTTGCTGAAGTTCTAGCTCAGTCTGCCTGCAATGCCACATCGTCTGCATACAGCAAATTTGTTGATGTGTCCCCTCCAACCTTTTTGCTAATGTAGTCCATCACCAGTATGAACAGCAGTGGACTCAGAGCTGAACCCTGGTGTACACCCACTCCCAGTGAGAACTACTCTGTGAGGCTGAACACTGTCCGTACTTGAGTCATTGGGTCCTTGTATATAGCCTGCAGTAATTCTACCAATGTTTCTGGGACTTCAAGCCACCAAAGTACTGCCCAGATCAGCTTTCTTGGGACCTTGTCATATGCTTTCTCCAAGTCTAGGAATGCCCAGTGGGACTCTCTCCTCATCTCTAGCTTCTTCTCAAGTATCTGTCTCACTGCAAACATTGGCTTAATTGTGCTGCATCCTGATCTGAATCCAAACTGCTCATCTCCCATATTACATTCTACTACTCTGCAAATCCGTTTATTAATTATGAAGAAGAAACTTACCATCTGGTAGAGACCAGATGGCGTAATGGTTAAGGTCTTTGCCTCCCATGCACAAGGTAAAAGGTTCTATTCTGACCTCTGACCAATGCCTGTTTGGAGTTTGCACATTCTCCCTGTGTCTCCATGGGGTTTCTCCCACATCCGAAAAACATGCTGAGTGTTTCCATCTCAAACTCACCAATGAATGGAGCTGTGGGCAGCAGCTCTCTGACTCTACATGGTGCCCTATAGGGGAAAGAGTTGTACAGACCAACCACTTTGGTCATCTACTGTGGTGCGCATTATACTCAAGATAGGAGAACATGGATCACAGACTGCATGCCGTGGCAGGGCTAGCCACTTGACGGTGTAAAAATATGGCTCTAGGCGATTCTGTCATGTTGACTAATGTCGCCAAAATGGGCATGGGTAGTTACCGGCAATAAGTGGGTTGAGGACCTTGCCTACTCTGACCCACACCAGGGACCCTTGCTAATGGTGGGAGGGGTATATATGCCCATGTTGGCCAGTGTGTGCCCACCATAAAGCCCAGCAGCCCTGGGTCAATAAGCTACTGGCCAGCCAGTGTCTAGTTACCCAGCCTGGATTACTTGAGATAGCTCTGTTGAGAGAAAGCTGGACATAAAACCAACCAACCTGCCAAACTTGAACCGAGCATTGCTACGCTTAATGTAGGTTCACTGACAGGATGCAGCTTGGAAGTGGATGACATGATGATACAGAGGAGGCTAGACATCCTACGTATCCAAGAGATGAGATGGAAGACATTGCAGCAAAGCCACTTGGCTTGGGATCCAGACTGTACTGCTCAGGAGGGGGACATGCTAGAAATGGTGTAGGAATTGTGGCAAGAGAGAGACTTCAGAAGGCAGTGAGGGATATCATCAGAATTAATGACCGACTCATGGCGATCAGACTCCAGTGAAATATCAGGACAGTATTCATAATCTGAGCCTATGCCTCACAGCAGGGTTGTGATACTGAGGAAAAGAATGCATTCAGACAGCAGTTGCAGGACCTACTAGATAAAGCAGGACAACATGAATTGGTGTTGATAATGGGTGATGTGAATGCACATATCAGGACAGACAGAACAGGATATGAGGAATGTCTGGGTCCACATGGGTGGGGCAACAGGAATAAAGAAGGAGAAGACATTCTAGACTTCTGTCTGACAAATGGCTCGATAGTAGCCAACACATGGTTCAGAAAGCGAGACTGTCACAAAATCATATACAAGAGTAGCCAACATGCAACTCAGGTAGACTTCCTCCTAGTAAGGAAAAGGAACTGGGATAGAATCCATGATTGCAATGTCATCCCCAGTGAAACAGCATAAACCACTAGTTGCCACAATCAGCTGCAAGCAGTGGTCAGAGAAGGCTTCAAGGTTAACAGAGACCAGGCTGAAGACCTGAAAGTTGACTGGAGAGAAAGTACAACAGTTCAAGGAATTACTTAGGGCTCTAGCACCCCAAAAAGAGAAGGAAATCGGTGGAGTTGAACAAGAATGGTAGCCCCTAAAACAGCATGTGTTAGGACTACAGAAAAGATATGTGGCCAAGCCAGGTGTGGAAATAAGGTACATAAGGAAAGCTGGTGGTGGAATGCAGAAGTCCAGGAAGTCATCGAGGGTCTATATTAGATAATCAAACTTTCAAAGGTTCGAGTGTCATATGATTGACACCATATGATCGAATTTTTGAAAGTTCGAACATTTTAATGGAGATCTCCGTACAGCATGGAGTGGGAAGATTTCTCTTTTCTGCACTGTAGCGCGATCTCGGAGTTGGTATATTTAAAGAGTGGGGAGTGCGGGGGGGCTTGCCCCCCTTGCTTAAAATGTTCAGGTAGGTTATTTGTGTAGTTTATTTTTTTAATTAGATGTTCGAACTTTTAAAAGTTCAATCATATGGTGTCGACCATATGACAGTCAAACTTTTGAAAGTTCAATTATCTAATATAGACCCTTCATCAAAAGAAAGGAGTGCAGGAAGAAGTGGGAGATAGAAATGACTGACCAGGCTAGGAAGGACTACTGGTTGGCTAACAAAGAAGCTAAGAAAGAAGTTGCAATAGCAAAGAATAGGGCATCGTAGGCACTCTACTGACTTCTGGAAAGTGACTCAGTAAGTGGTACAAACTATATCAGGTTGCAAGGCAAAGACAGAAAGATAAAGAAGATAGTCAGACACCCTTCATAAGGGATGCCAGCAACAACCTGATCACCAGTCCACAGAACATCAAAGGCAGATGGAAGGAGTATTTCCAGCAGATTCTGAATGAAGAAAACCCCACAGAACCTGTACTGCCCCAGAAACAGTTTACAATGAAAGAAGAAGAGGAGCCCACCCTAGAAGAAGTAAGAACAGCACTAAGTAAAATGAAGTTAGGGAAAGCAGCAGGCTCAGACGAGGTCACAGCAGATATGATAAAGATGCTGGGTGAGATAGAGGAGAAATGGCTCCTGAGGGTACTATTAGCAGTGTGGAGAGAAAGGAGTATCCCAGATGACGAGAGTAAGCATACTCATGCCAATGTACAAGAACAAAGGGGACAGCCACAACTGTGGGCAGTACAGAGGCAACAAACTCCTATCCCCCATAACCAGCATGTTCGGTAAAATTTGGATTGTCTTCAGTTTGGTTAAGTAGGCTCCATGGGTGTCGTGACCCATGGAGGGGGATCTATAATGGGCTAGAACTTGAATGGGGTCTTACCCACTGTAACACAATGTAAATGACACATAGCCCATAAACTCAATGTGCCACTCAACCACAGCCCATAAGGTATAACAACGTACCCAACACTCTAGTCATAGGTGACTCTATAGTCAGGCACACTGATGTTCCACTCACCAGGCTAAACAAGGAGAACGTTACTGTCAGCTGCCTGTCAGGTGCCAGGATCCACCACATAACGCATGCACTCAGGTCACTCCACAACAAGTACAAATATGACTCTGTCATTGTCCATGTTAGTGTGAATGACCTGAGACTTACCTCCCTGGACTACATGAAAAGAGACCTGGAAGAGCTGTCCAATCTTGTAGCCCAGGCAGGTATGACCCTAGTCCTGAATAGCATCCTGCCATCACCCAGAATGATACCACAGTACAAGGACAAAATGATTGACTTCAACAATTGGCTAAGCTTCTGGTGTCATTCTAAGGGGATCCAGTATCTGTCTGCCTGGGATGACATGATCGACAAACCACGATGCTTTGCCAGAGATGGCCTGCACCTGTCGCCCTTGGGATTCTGGATACTGGCTAAGGCTCTTGCCACCCCTATAGTGCCTTTTTTAGGAAAGATTCAAATGACAACTTCACCACCATAACAGGTACAAGCAAGCAAAATCTGAGGGTAATGCTACTTAATGCTAGAAGTCTAAACCTCAAAATGCACTTACTTGAGGCACTCCTTAAAATGGAGAACATCGACATCTGTGCAGTGACAGAGACCTGGTTCAAGGCTGCAGAGAGCACCCCTGCATTACCAGGCTATAATTCATATCACACCTTTCAGCCACCTAACCTGGACCGAAGCACTAAAGGTGGAGGTGTGTCCATATTCATTAAGGATATCCACACCTCCAGGCTAGTTGCTCAGCATAATGCATCCAAGATTATCCAAGTGCAACTAACTATGGGCAAGAACGCAATCCAAATTGTAGCTTGCTACAGATCCCCCACCATGCCCCAGGATTCCCACTTCTCATTCTTGATACACTGGAAAATATTAGGGTACAACCTAACACCCTAATAATGGAAGCTTTCAACTACCCCACCATTAACTGGGAAAACTACTCATGTACCAACTCTTGTGCTCAACGTTTTCTGGAATTCATAAATTCCAACACCTTGGATCAACTTATCCACACCCCCACCACGGGCAGCAATATCCTAGACCTGGTCATTACCAACATGGGCAACCGGTGTTCCACAACAGAGGTCAATTCCTCATTGGTCAGATCCAGCCACAAGCAAATCACCCTAGACATCCACATCCCATCCCCACCCCCATTAGGGAAACCACCATAAAAAATTTCTCCAAAGCCAACTTCACGCTTCTTAAGACAGAAATGGCAAACTTCATGACACCCATGCTGACGGACAATAGAGGTACAACTGCTGAATCCTATACAATTGCACTTTATAAGCACTTACACTAGTGCATAGATCGTGCAATCCCTAACAGAACCAAGATGCTATCCTCCAAAAAAAAAAGGAAGCCAATCTGGTGGTCCCCTGCCATAAATAAACTCTACAACAGAAGAAAGAAACTGTTGCAAAAAAGAGTAAAATCCCATGATTGGAGGAACTCCGTGGTCAGCCTCAGTAAGAAGCTGAGATCCCTCATAAAATCCTCCAAAGCTAGCTACGAAAACAAAATCACCACTGATTCTAAAGACAACCACAAAGCATTCTATAGCTATGTCAAGAATCTCAATGGCAACACTCAGATCTTCTCTGAGTTACAGCACAATGGCACTAAATATACAGAATGAACTGATATTGCCAACATCCTGGCAGATAGGTTCAGTGCTAATTTTTGCCCTTCTTTCATCCCCTAAAGGGTCCATCTCTATACCGGAAGAATGCAAAGTTCCTGTAATCACAGCTGCACAGGTAAAAAGCACACTCTCCAAAGCCAAGAATACAGCATCCATGGGACCTGACAACATCCCAGGCTGCGTTCTATATGAACTACAGAACGAACTGGCACCCCACCTAAGTACCATGTTCAATCATAGCCTCACCTCAGGCTTTGTGCCCACTGAATAGCACACAGCAATGGTTATCCCACTCCACAAAGGGGGAGCCACCACGGACCCCGGGAACTACCGTCCCATTAGCCTGATGAGCCTGGTCTGCAAGGCTATGGAACATATCATCATGGAACTTATAAATAATGACATTGGTAATCTCCAAACTCTGGACCCTACCCAGTTTGGGTTTGTAAAAGGCAGATCATGTCTCCTAAACCTGATAGACTTCTTTGAAGTGGTCACTAAAGCCGTAGATGAGGGTAAGGTGGTTCACACAGCCTATCTAGATCTCGCCAAGGCTTTTGACATAATCCCCCACTCTGGAATAATAGATAAACTCACTAAACTAGGTATAAATCCCTATGTCACAAGATGGGTTGCCAACTGGCTAACTGACAGAACCCACACTGTGAAAGTAGCAGACTCTAAATCCAACTTCAGACCAATGACAAGTGGAGTACCACAGGGTTCAGTCCTAGGTCCTCTCCTGTTTGGTATCTACTTCTCTGAAGTACATACTAACACAGAAGGTCTTTGGCTAACAAAGTTCGCAGATGACAGCAAACTAGGACCCATAATCAAAACTCCTAACGATGTGGACATCCTACAAAAGGGTCTCACTGAGACAGATGCCTGGTGTTAAAGCCATGGCCTCAAGCTCAATGCCAAAAAGTGCATTGTCATCCCTTTGGGTAAAACTCTGTACCCATGGACTACCACATAGGCGGTAGTCTACTTAACAGCAAAAGTGTGATAAGAGACCTTGGGACACAGGTGGACAGTAGTCTTTCCTTTGATAATCACATCACCACAGTAGTCAGGAAATCCTTCTACGTGGCACACCTCATCACAAAAGGTTTCTCATCCAGGAAAAAAGAGGTCATTGTTCCCCTCTACTCATCACTCATTAGACCCATTATAGAGTACAATGCCGCTTTCGGTATGTACCTCACAAGACATCTACAACAATTGGAAAGGCCACAGAAATACCTCACAAAGAGGATTACTGGTCTCAAACAGATGCCCTACGCAGACCGTCTCAAAAAACTTCAACTTTACTCTGTCGCATATCACCAACTCAGAGGCGATCTCTGCCTAACATACAAAGCTATGTCAAACCCAGAGCTGTTGGACATGCTCCACTTAAAGAAATCCCAATCCCTCTGAGCTACACGCTCTAGGGACCTAAACCTTGTCACCACAATAAACAGAACATGCTGGAGGGATAGATTCCTGTCCCAGAGACTTTGCATACTCTGGAACAAGACAGAAAATAAAAGTACTGCTGCCGTCCAAAGGTCCACTTGCAGAAATAAAACTCCAAATATCCAAAAACAACAAGAGAGGACCACCACGAAGTATAACATGCACAGAATTTATTACAAATATAAAAATAATAAGCGCTTTCACGTGCTACCAGGCACGCTTCATCAGATTTCAAAACCCACTGAATTTCAAGATGTATATATACACCCATTACATCATGAATTAATTAATTAACACATTTAGATAGTCAATAAAGCCATCAATAAACTAGTTAACCCATTGTGACTTTCTAATTGCTAAATCTTTCAGTTCATACAGTGTCTTCACATCATATTTAAAACTTGTTCACAATAAGAAGATAAAAAAACCCTTTTTTCTATTGATTTATCAAGTTATATTACTATACTAATTACCTGAGCAATGGTAAAAAATCAATTGTAAGTATATACATGACCATAAGATAAAATAAAATAAAATAAAATGAAATAAAATAAAAACCTCACAATAAACTATGTGAATGTAATGTTATATATAAAAGCCACATAGTAACATAGTTAAAATGCTGCTGTCTGCCATACATCTATCTACGTGCTGCTAAAGCAGACTTAATACTAACAAACTGATTCAGACCTGGTTCTACATGCGTTCTCAATCTAAAAATCCAACATAATTCAACTGACTCCAAATAATTCATTCTATCACCACCCCGCTTATTATTAATAACCATTTGTAAAACTCTAAACTTAAAGGCATGATCTGTGTAAACTGTGATATGCTTGGCTAATGCATTGAGTTGATTCATTTTCCTAATATCATATATATGGTTGTACATCCTGTCTTTTAACTTTCTGGATGTCATACCTACATAAAACGCCATGCATTTCGTGCATGTTGCCAAGTAGACAAGATTCATACTGTTACAAGTCGCATAAAATTTAGGTGTAAATGTATACTCCAGAAAAGGGTGGGTACTGTCTATCAACAATGTAACTGCACATATTGCATCTATTGCAAGGGAAAGTACCTGCTCGTGGTAATTCCCTATGTGTCCCTTTTCGTTCTGTGTTTGTCCTTTCTACACAAAGCAACCTTTTAAGGTTCTTGCTGTTCCTATATCTGAACCTTGGTGTTTCTCCTACCAAGCTAGAATTAGAGGGGTCTATAGTCAGAACATCCCAATTCCTTTTTAATAACTTCAACTATTTTCTTATTGTCATTTGTATATCTAGTTGTAAATGCTACCTTGACACAATCAGAACTATCTCTGTAATCACTAAAAACTTTCCTATGTCCACTAGGGATGGTGTGTTGTCTATGTCCATTGTAACCTAACAAGTTTAAAGCCGACCTCTTCATTGCCCTTATCATGGTATCAGTATAACCTCTCTCCTGAAATAACATTTCCATATTATCAAGTTGTTCATGCATATCAGAGTCATTCTTGCACATGTTAATGATCCTTGTATACTGGCTTCTTACTATGTTTGGAAATACAAACCGGGGATGCATACTGCTGTAATGTAACAGTGCATTCTTCCAACATGGTTTTCTATAGAGAGAAGTTGAAACCTGTCCTGATCGATCCTTGACTCCATGGTAAAACTTAAGAAATCAGTGTTTTTTCCTAAATAATTTACAAAACTCCTTAACATATCCATACTGTCATTCCAAACAATAAGTATGTCATCTACAAATTGTCTATAGAGAAGTACATGTGGATAGAATGCACTGTTAAATAAAAAAGACTTCTCCCAGAAATGCATCACCAGGTTTGCATAAGAATTTGCACATGGGGTGCCCATAGCGACACCTCATTTTTGTATATACAGTACATCCTGAAACATAAAGACATTATTGGAGAGTACTGTATCTAATAAGGTACAAATAAGCAACTGTAATTCATTGCTAAATCCCTCTGTTGTATTCAGTATGTCTCTTAACAGCCTCAATCTCATAGTCATTTGGGATTGAGGTAAATAAATTCCTAACATCCAGTGTAGCCAGTATACAGGAAGAAGGGAATGCTTGTTGTGCTGTTAAACTGGTCAGCTCTTGTATCAATTGATAGGTATCCTTCAGAATGGTAGGGATACTCCTAGTCAAAGGTCCTAATATTGTCTCTAAGTAATTAGAAATATTCTCTGTCACCCATCCTTCGCCAGCTACTATCGAGCGCATTGGGGGGGGGGGGGTACAATATTCTTGTGTACCTTTAGTAGGCCTTTTATATAGGGAATCAATGGAAAATCAACTATGAAATAATTATAAAGTTCTTGAGTAATCTGTCTGCACATTAATAGATCGTACAGGTCATCATAGACCTTCCTTACTATTCTTACAAAGATATCCTGACTTATCTCAACATAAGTGTTGGTGTCACTAAGCATCATTAGCATGGCATCATTATATTCACTAGTATCTAACAGCACTACACCCCCTCCTTTGTCAGCAGGTTTTATATTCAATTCAGGATTATGTGACATATATATCAAGGACTGTTGTGCTCCCTTATTTAGATTAAAATGTAAACATTTGCGTCTTGAATGCAAAAAATACGAATAAAATTATTTTTCACACATTTGTATAAAACAATCTACATTGGCAGGCAAACTAGGTGAAAATGTACTCTTGCATTTAAGCTTATTAACAGGCTATGTTTCTAACTGATTTTTAGCATCAAACAACAATTTCAAAGAAATAGTCCGTCCAAGAAGTCTTAAATTAGTCAGTAATTCACTGAGGTTGCTGCCTTGCGAAGGGATAAAAGAAAGTCCCTTGTTCAACAATGAATAGTCAGTTGAACTAAGTTCATAATTTGAAAAATTGAAAACTAATTGATTTAATTCCTGCTGCGTCGTCTTACCTCTGTGTTTCCTCCTGAAAACTTTCGTTTTCTCCACCCCCGACTGCTTGACCTGGTTTTCGACATTTCCCGATACTGCATGGGAAGAGGTAAAAAATGTTCAGGCCCCTGCCTGGAACTTTAGGTCTGGCCCCCATCATGTTAAGGTCCCTTGGGGCAGTTAGAGCCTGCTGATTTGGTGGTGGAGTGGCTATTGCTTGGGAGGTACTGATTTCAAAACCTCCACTTGATGACATCATCGCTGCGCCGGTTTCATTCACATTATTATTACTATGAGACTGATTGTCACTTAAAGAAGCAGTAGCCCTGATCAAATGTTCATTTAAGTGGGTGTTCTGTGGAATTTGTGTAGATGGTGTAGATGAACTTTCCATGAAATTGGACTGATTATTTCTCGGCCAAACAAACACGTGACCAGACGTAAAGCCTCTATAGTCACTCTGTAGTTACTTCACCTGTTGTAGCTTGTCACTATACATTGTGACTTGGGCATACATGCTGTCAATCTTCCTCTCAAAAACTTCACCTTTATGTCGTGTGTGTAGATCTTTATTCAAAGCTTCTACTCTTGCACTCAAATCAGATTCAGTAGGTGAAAAATAGTCTATTAGGAGCTTCATATAGCTGTTGCGTAGATCTATATTTAGCTGCTGCCATCTTTTCAGTAATTCCGGATGGCTATCTCCATATGTCGGCATGCAGAGCACCCGCATGCCTCTGGGGACTATATGGAAGTGTAAACTTGCCTGCATATGTCTCCTTTGCCAAACCAGTCTTTGTAGCTTATAGAGATAATTTTCAAGCTCTCTAAGATTATTATTGAATTCATTTAGATTTTCAACAGTACCTGTAGTTGAGGATGGAAAGGAATGGTGCAGTTCCAAGTTCAGTAATGGATTACTTCGTTGTTCAAATGTATCATTCTATTTTTTGTTGAGGTTAGCCCCTTCAGGATTATAGTCAAGCTCTACAGCTGGTGTATCCATTGTGTGAGGGCTGCAGTTACCAAGCATAAACGTAGAGACAGAAAATAAAAGTACTGCTGCCGTCCAAAGGTCCAAACTACTGGAACAAACTACCTATCTATATCAAACAAAGCTCCTCATTAGCACTCTTCAAGAAAAATCTTGATGTTTGGATGGGATATAGGAAATTCACCCCGGGGATCACTTCTGTGGCTCTGCTTGACAGGGGCACAGGAAAATAATTTCGTTGGGTGGCAAAAGCCAGGGTACCGTTTGGCTAGGCTTATATAGGCCCTAGGGCCAATAGCCTAGTACCTACCTATGAACGTATAACCTAGACCTGGAGTAACTCCATGGAGTTGTCCAGTCTTAATAGGCATGAGATGAATTTATCTCTAGTATGGACTGAAGCACCGCCCCCTTTGGTTTTTCACATGTTCATTTTGTGGTCTAAAGGTATGGAAGGCATTGTAGCCTTGCAGTGCCAGGGTACTGTCTGAGGCGTTAAACCAGGTTTCTGTGACTGTACAGATATCTACATCTTCTAGTGATAAAAGTTATTCCAGGTAGTGCAGTTTTTGCTTTAAGCTCCTGTCATTTAGCAGCATGACCCTTATTTTGTTCTGATTGGTTAATTTCACATTGGTAATGTTTTCGAGACCTTACCTAAAAAAGGCACTATGGGGGAGGCAAGAGCCTTTGCCCACAGCCAAAAGTATATGGGTGCCAGGGGCAAACCGTCTCTGGCAAAGCAGTGAGGTTTATTGACCATGGCTTCCCAGGAAGACAAGAACTGGATGAAGTCAATGTCTGTTTGATGAAAGCACTAAACGTTTGTGATATATGGATTCATTTATTATTTTTTTTTGTTGAAATAAGGTATATGAATATGCTGAAGGGACCAATGTCATCATGTTGGTGCTGTTTTATGGGTTACTAGTGTTGTTTTGCAGCACCTACCACTATTACCTTGCAAGAAGTGGATCCTCTTGAAAAGACACCAAAAACTAAGCCAGTTATTAAAATCAATAATTTTTTGTGTATACCGTGGCATCATTCTAAGTGAGGCTAGTATTCTTCCCACATGTAGGGACATACTTGCCTGGGACACATACTCAGAGAGCTTGACCATGTCTTTCATCATATAGTCCAGTGAGGTATGTCGCAGGTTATTCACACCAACATGAACTATGACAGAGTCATAATGGTACTTGTTTTTGAGAGACCTGGGAGCATGCATGACATGTGAATCATGGCACCAGACAAGCAGCTGACTGTGACTTTCTCCTTGTCCATCCTGGTGAGTGGGACATCCATGTGTCTCACTACTGATTCTCCAATGACAAGAAAACTTGATGTTAAGTTGTCAATCTCACCTTCATTCTTGCTGGATGGGTTCGGAGCTGAACCTCAGCTCCGACTCGGCCACTACTAAAGCTCGAGAGCTAATTTTACCGGCTCGAGGCAACCCTATATCCCATGATGCTAGGCGGTAACTCCCCAGATCTCGTTTGCCGCTTTCGCTAGCGAGGTGCTTTTTTACCGGCTCCTGGTAAGTGTTAGATTTTGTTTCAAAATCGCTCTCTTTCTACTTAGCCTTCACACCTTTTTTCATAGTATAGCTTAGTCTAACGGTTAAACTAAAAATTTTTCCCCGTTAGTGTTATTTTTTGTCCCCTTATCCCAATTATTCTTTCCTTCCACTAGGTTAGGCCTTAGGCCCTGCTCCTTTCATAGTCTTCTCACAGGGATTCTGTGCTGTGGGTGTGGTCTGTGTGTGTACCCCTGTATCCCTGTATCCCTGTCTGTTTGGATTTGGTGTGTGTGTGTGTGTGTGTGTGTGTGTTGTTTAAATTTGGCCCTTTACTTCGACAGCATTATGTCGAAGGATACAAAGGTCTCAGGCTTCAAGAAGTGCGACTCGTGCTGTCAGAAGATGTCTCTGACAGACGGTCACACTTCTTGCGTTTACTGCCTGGGACCCCTGCACCTGCAGGACTCTTGTTCTGTGTGCCATGCGTTCAGTCCAAGAGTCCTGCAGAAACACAGGAATAAACTAATCTTAAGGGGCTTATTGAAGCCAGAGGGTTCCCCGGCTAAGTCCTTGCCGGGGAAGCCCTCGAAGCCAACCAAACCATCGGCTCCGAGTTCTAAGCCTTCGGCTGGTGGCTCACCATCTGCCACTCGATCGGCTCCGGCTGGAGCTGATGCGTCGGCATCGCAGCTTCTTGCATTGGCTCCACTCGGAGCCGATACCTCTGAGACTCAACTTTCACAGTCAGCTCCGGCTGGAGCCGACGCATCTATGGCTCCATCGGTTCCACCCATCTCGATACCCTCTACACGAAAGAGGTCCAGATCCCCATCATTGGAATCCATCCATTCGGCTCCGAGGTCACCCTTGCTCTCGGAGTGGAGCCATCAGAGCCGTTCTTCTCGGTCGTCCAGGCTTTCCGACCATGAATTTGAGAGAGTGGTCAGTAGACTCTTAAAGTCTCAGGCACTGGCCCAAATGCTTCACAGCCCATCTCATCAGACTGCGGCTATATCAGCTCCACCTACTATTCCTCCTTCGACTCTCCACCAGAGTTCAGAGCCGGAGCTCCTCATAGCCGTGACCGTTGTGGCGTCGTAGCCGATACCTCCCCCTTCGGCTCCATCGTCCTCTGCTCCGATCTCCTCCATGGTGCCTTCATTGGAGGGTTCCGGGTGCCTGAACTCTCTCGCCGGCTCCGAGTGGCATCGGACCCTTGTCCGACCCCGTTCTGCCTCTCGGAGCATCGGCGCTGGTGAGCTCAGCCCCGACATCCGCTTTGGAGCCATCCCTGTCGGTGCGGCCCAGGGTTCCTAGTTCTTCAGAGTGCGAGCCCTCTGGCCTGCCTGATAGAGGAGCCTTCGAAGTGATGAGGAGCATACTAGCCCCAGTGCCTGGTCAACGGTCAGCTCCATCAGCTCCTCCCACTACAGTGCCTGCTGACGTCTCTTCCCACTCTCTTGCTCCCTGACCCAGAAATCCAATGCCTCAGGTTTCCCCACTGGGAATTTCTTCCTCTTCCGAGGCTTCTCCTGACCCGTCAGGTGAACCTCCACGCAAGAGGACATGTAAGAGGAAGTATGTGGACTCCCCTGAGTCCATTACATTGGATACCGACTTGGATGAGTCGGAAGGATCCCCAAGGTCCCCCTCTGAGGATGTCTCTTTCTCAGACATCCTTGAAATCCTTAAACAGAGGGGGAACTGGTCTTCCCTTAATCCTTCTGAGGACGAGTCGGTTTACCTGGAAGCGTTTGGTTCTCGACCCTCCACCTCCTGGGTGTCTCCGCCCTTCGACCCCCTTATGGAAGTGGTGGCACGGAAGGCGTGGACGGCCCCTGATTCGGTGGGACCCACCCCACGGAGGCCTTCTAAATTTATAACAGCTCCATCTGATAAACAATTTTTAAGCAAAGGTGTCCCGGTTGATGCCATGGTGGTGGCTGCAGCCACCAAGAAGGAACTAGCCGATCCTTCAGTGCCTATCCATCCTCCTAACAAGGAATCTAGGACTATGGATAGGTACGGTAAGCAGATGTTTTCATCAGCGACCTTTGCCATGCGGTCGCTGAATTATTTGTGACACTTCACCCGCCTTCAGAGAGATGTTCTCAAAGAGCTGGGTGAGGTTTTACAGGATCCGTCAGCTGCTGGGTCCCAAGACAAAATTAACTCACAGCTAGGAACCCTAAACTCCATTGTTAACTCCTCCATGCGGCTCATTTCCTATGCAGCCAATGGAGCGAGTAGGGCCGCAGGCACAGGTGTAGCCTTAAGGCGTCACGCCTGGATGCGGCTTTGCAATTTTGCGGACCCATTCAAGGCGTCCTTCACTAACTCCCCTTTTGATGGTTCGGCGTTGTTCGGGCCTCAAGTGAAAGAGACATTGACCAGATGCGAGCAAGATGGCAAAACTCTTTCTGCCGTAGGAGTCCATTTCTCCACCCCTTCTAGACCATACCCTAAGGGTCAAAAGGGTGGAAAAATGTGGTTCTGCAAATCTCAAGGAGTCACGCCTGACACAAGAGGTCAGTTTCCCCCTAGAGACAGAGGTGATAACAACAACAGACGCCGCCCAAGAGGCAGAGGGGGTCCGCAGAATCAGGGTAGCAGAGAGCCTCTCTCTGACAAACCCTTCCAGCATCCCTGAGGTGTTGCCCAACTGTCCACCTTCGGAGGCAGTCGGGGGAAGATTGTCGCTGTACCCACAAGCCTGGCTCTCCCTTACTCAAGACAAATGGGTACAGTCGATCATATCCAAGGGCTACAAAATTCCCTTTATCCAAACCCCAACTCAAAGAAAGGGGCCCCTTCCAGACGTTCCACCCAGTTTAAGGGAACAAGCAGGACTGGAAATATCAAAACTGCTAACAAAGAGAGCCATCCAACCAGTCCCAGCAGACCAACTAGGATCCGGAGTCTACTCAAAGTTCTTTTTGGTACCAAAAAAAACAGGGGACTGGAGGCCAATATTGGATCTCAGCAAACTAAACAAGTTTGTAAAAAAAACGAAATTCTGGATGGTCATGCTACAGTCCATTCTACCTCTTTTGAGCAAGGACAATTGGATGTGCTCAGTAGACCTTCAGGATTTGTACTATCACATAAAAATTCACAGGCGATTCAGAAGGTTTCTCCGCTTTCGGCTGGGGGCCAGTCATTACCAATTCAGAGCCCTGCCCTTTGGTCTCACTACAGCCCCCAGAGTGTTCACCAAATGTATGGCAGCGGTTACGGCTCACCTGAGACGTCAAGGATTCCAGGTGTTTCCATATCTAGACGACTGGCTCCTCACTGCCACCACCAGGCGTCAACTTCTTCAGGCCAGGGATTACACCATTCACATTTGCAAGGAGCTAGGAATTTCCATAAATTTCGAAAAGTCTGCTTTGTCGCCTTGTCAGTCTATTACCTTTATAGGCGCCAACCTGGACACTGTGCAGCTCTTAGCAAGGCTAACAGAGCAAAGGGTCTTAGATATTCAAAATCATGTCCATCTCCTTCTTCAGATCAACAAAATTCAGGCCAGGTATGTTCTGAAAGTATTAGGTCTCATGGCGACTGCCATCACACTCCTTCCTCTTGTCCGTTTTCACATGAGTCTCCTTCAGTGGATGCTTTTCGCCCAGTGGTCTTTCCAACAACTCCCTATGACTCACAAGATCATGATAACTCCAGCTTGCAAAAATCATCTGTCTTGGTGGATAGTGTCCCCTCAAGTCCACCAAGGCAGACCCTTTATCCCCCCCTCCCCGGTCGCCACGGTCACATCGAACGCCTCCCTGATCGGGTGGGGGGGCATTTACAGGGCAGGACAGTCCATGGCACATGGCAACCCTTCGAATGCCACCTGCACATAAATGTCCTGGAGATGAGAGCAGTGCTTTTGACGTTGCAAGCCCTCCACGACTCTCTTCCCCTGGGGACTATTGCAATCCAAATGGACAATATGTCCGTAGTGTGGTATATCAACAAGCAGGGCGGAACCAAGTCCTATCCCCTGTGTCGAGAAACACTCAGACTTTGGCAATGGGCGATCTCTTCTCAGCAGTTTCTGATAGCAACGCATATCCCCAGGAAGTCCAACATCATAGCGGACAGGTTGAGCAGAGCTATTCTCATGCCACACGAGTGGTCTCTCAAATAATCTGTGACGGAAGAGATTTTTCAGAAGTGGGGCCTTCCTTGCTGCGATCTTTTTGCTACACCTCAAAACAGCAAATGCCCCGACTTCCTCACCCTCTTCCCCCTTCCAGGCCATCCCTCCAGAGACGCTCTAGTCCACGATTGGCCCCGGGGACTTCTTTACGCCTTTCCCCCCTTTCCGTTAATAACACAAGTTATTCAGAAAGCAACCACCTTGAGAGCAAAGATGATTCTCATTGCCCCTTATTAGCCTCGACAGATATGGTTTCTGTTCCTGCATCGTTATCTCTTGGAGCAGCCTTGGCATCTGGATCCAGTGCCAGATCTTTTGACCCATCCGTCGGGGCAGCTGCACCAATCCTTCCATTCTCTCAACCTCACTGCTTGGTTGCTCCTCTTCCATCCCTAGCCAGGCTTCCTATGATTTCAAATCCCATCCGGGATATTATAGTAGCTTCCCTTAAATCTTCCACTAGAAGGATCTACGCTAGTAAATGGCAACGTTTTTCCTTCTGGGCAAAGGCTAGAAATATAGATCCTTTCACTACCCCTATTCACTCGGTCTTGGATTTCCTAGCTGAAATTTTTCATTCAGGATCTTCTTCTTCCACAGTGAAAGTTCAGCTGGCAGCCATTTCAAATTTTCACATAGGCCTGTCGGATGGCAACATCATGTCCCATAGGCTGTGCAAAGCATTCCTTAGAGGTATCTTTTTACTCAAGCCCCCTATCAAAGATCCTCCGCCACAGTGGGATCTAAACTTAGTTTTATCATCTTTGATTCTACCTCCCTTTGAACCTGCAGCTTCCTGTTCACCAAAATTACTTTCCTGGAAAACACTCTTCCTAGTCGCTATTACATCAGCTAGGAAAGTATCTGAACTTCATGCCCTATGCATTCATCCTCCTTATTTAGTTTTTCACAATGACAGAGTTTCCCTAAGAACTAACCCCTCTTTTGTACCCAAGGTGGCTTCGCAGACAAATTTAAATCAATCAATTGACCTCCCAGTTTTCTTCCCAAATTATTCAAACAGGGTGGAGCAAAAACTACATTGTCTGGACGTTCATCGCCAGCTCCGATACTATTTGGACAGAACTAAATAAATCAGGAAATCTGATCAACTCTTCTTATCTTATGCAGAGAATAAGAAAGGCCTTCCAGTATCTAAGGTAATCCTGTCTAGGTGGCTGTCTTCTGTGATCACTTGTATTTATCATCTCAGAGGTAAACAATTGCCTTCTAGGCCAAGAGCCCCTTCAACCAGAGCACTAGCTACATCAACAGCCTTTCAAGCTAGACTGCCGATAGACACTATTTGTGTGGCAGCCACATGGGCCTCTCCTCATACCTTTGTCTCGCATTACAAATTGGACATGGCCTCCAGAAACAGGGCAAATTTTGGTTCCACCATTCTCAAGAGTCTGTTCCAATGAGCCACCCAGGATGAAGGTGCTAGGGACGCGGTCCCATCCAGCAAGAATGAAGGCGAGATTGACAACTTAACATTGAGAAGTTATGTACCTACCATAACGTTCCATGTTAGTTGTCTTCTCTCGCCTTCTTTCTTGCGTCCCACCCACCATCCCCCTAGCCTGGACAGACCGAAAAGATCTTCCCTTCTTTGAAGGATCCTTATATTCCTGTTTCACCATCTAGGTGGTCCTAGGGTAGCTATAGCGTAGATTGCGACCTTTGGGGGGTTATCTTCCTTCCTCCTCCTTTCCAGTTGGAGGACTATTTGGCCTATGCTGGGTTTTCAGCTTCCAAACGAGATCTGGGGAGTTACCGCCTAGCATCATGGGATATAGGGTTGCCTTGAGCCTGTAAAATTAGCTCTTGAGCTTTAGTAGTGGCCGAGTCGGAGCCGAGGTTCGGCTCCGAACCCATCCAGCAAGAAAGAAGGTGAGAGAAGACAACTAACATGGAACATTATGGTAGGTACATAACTTCTCATTTTTTGAGTGTTATGCCTTACGGGGCTTGGTGGGTGAGACACTGGTGTTGCTATGTGTCATGGGTGCTGTTGAGACTGTGTTAGCTGTAGCAGACTTGTGTTTTGAAGGTCTCTGGTGTTTTGGTAAGTTTTTCAAGAGAACCTTTGCGTATGTGGATTTACATGTTTGATGCATACTATGTGTATGAGTAGTGGTACTATGTGAATATGTAGTGGTGGGTAAGTTTAGAACCTTCTCCATGTTACTGTTTTGAATGAGAAAGAGCATGGATTCTAGGTTCTTGGTGAAAATACATCTCTCGCACTCTGTACTAGACTGTGTTATTAGTAGAGGTTTGTCTGTGTACGAGACAATTGCTACACTGCCTCAAGAACATGACATAAGAAACAAGGATAGTCCAACTGTCCATAATGCTAGGTTGAAGACTGTTGTCACTGTGGGTGGCTTTTCAGAAAAGATCATGGAGGAGCTCAGCAAATGAATATTTCTGCCTGGGTTTTAAGGGAAAATTTGTGGAATTTAACTGTCCGGCTTTGGTGCACAATTGTGCAGCAGTGCGTGGTGTTCCACAGTGCACAAACAAACAGAAACCTGCTCAGATGCAGGGCCTAAAGGCCAGAAGCCAAAACTTGAAAAAAAACTCAACAAAATTCAGAAGGACTAATGAGGATTCTTATTCCAAGCCCTAAACCAGCCAGGTACCAATCAAACACAAGTCTCTCACAAAAGTCCAGATAGGCCCCTTCCAGTCCAAGATGGCCTGTAAAACATGCACAGAACTGCTACAAACAGTTCCAGAAGCAGCAGGCCTGGATCTGGACTAGCTACCCCCTAGATTCAGTGGGAAACACTAGAGAATATTTAACACAGCAGAGAAATAGCAGTGAGACACTGATAAAAATTAATACAGCAACAAATCAGCCAGGATGTTCTAAAGAATGATTTAAACAGTTAACAGATCAGTTAATTAAGTACTGCTTGGTGGGAAAACCAGAGCAGGCAGAACAGATAATTTAAACAGTGAAAAAAATACTAGTAAATATTTAACAAACAGTGGAAACAACAAAAAGATTTGCTAAACAGTGAAAACAGCAATAAAATGTGATTTTACATGCTAGCTGGCCTTAGGCATAGGCCAACTAGGTGGCCGCCTAGGGCACCACTCTAGTAGGGGTGCTTTTCCAGTATTTATTTGGTGTAGGTAGACCAGGATTGGGGCACTGAATGGTGTGGTGGGGGGCACCATGGAGGCCTTTTGCTTAGGGCACCAATTGACCTAAGGCCACTCCTGTGTAGCAGGCAATTGCAGTATAATAGTGTACTGTAGTACACAGCAAACAAATACAGTATAAAAGTAGGCAGTAGGCAATAAAAAAGTGCAGTAAATAGTATAAATAAGCAAAAAAAAAAAAAAAACAGGCAACTTATGTTTTTTGGAAGCTCAGAAGCCTCTAGTTGTCTGGTATCTCAGCTCAAAGTTGTGGCTGGTAGTCCACCTTAGTTCAGTTCAGTACAAACAAGCAGAAACCTGCTCAGATGCAGTGCCTAAATACCAGAAGCTAAAACTTGAAAAAAAAAATAAAATTTAAAAGGACTAATGAGAATGCTTATTCCAAGCCCTAGACTGGCCTCCTGTTACAAGTCAGGTGCCAATCAAACACAGTTCTCTCACAAAAGTGCAGATGGGCCCCTTCCATTCCAGTATGGCCTGGAAAACGTGCTCAGAGCAAACAAACCACTACAAACAGTTCCAAAAGCAGCAGGCCTGGATCTCAACTATGTGACAGAAACTAGCTTCCCAGTGAGAAACATTAGAGAATATTTAACACAGCAGAAAAATAGCAGTGAGACATTGAAAAATGTTTAAAACAGCAGAAAAATCATCCAAGAGGCTCTAAAGAATGATTTAAACAGTTAACAGATCAGTTAATTAAGTACTGCTTGGTGGGAAAACTAGAGCAGGCACAACGCATAGCTTTAAAACAGTGAAAAGATACCAATAAATACTTAAACAGTGGAAGCAACAAAAAAGTTTGCTAAACAGTGAAAACAGCAATAAAAATTTATTGTACAGGCACGGTGTAGCAGGCAATTGCAATGTAACAGTGTAGTTTAGTACACAGTAAACAAATACAGTATAAAAGTAGGTGGCAGGCAATAAAAAAGTGCAGAAATTAGTATAAATAAACAAAAAAACAGGCAACCTATTTTTTTGGTAGATCAGAAGCCTCTAGTCATCTGGTATCTTGGCTCAGAGTTGTAGCTGGTAGCCCACTTAAGTTCAACTTGGTCCAAAAAATCTTATGCAGGAATAGTTTAATGGCTTGTATGAACTTATGTCTGTGGACTATATACAGATCTGACTGTCCAATAAAGAGGGTGGCATTATAATTATGGATACTAGAGATTACCTGAAAAATAAGAATGAAATGTTAATGGATGTCTCTTCCCTTTGTGAATCGATGAAGTTTGAAGTGAATAGAATGCCTGAGAAGGTGTATTCAGATCTGCATGACTTGTTTATTGAGGGAGTGTTTAGTAAATAACTTTATGAGTATTTCCTTGTTGAACATCCGACTATTCTAATTCTTGCTTTCAAAGATACATAAGACTTTGAGTAATCCACCAATGAGACTGATAGTTTTGGGTCGGGGGTGGGCAAAGGAACGTCTCTCAATATTTGTGAAGAAGTTATGTCTTTTATTGGATAAAAAAATACTATACTGAAAGGTACTAAATATTTCTTATCTGCATATGATTAGTCTAGTAGTTATGAAGGTACTGGCTATGCTCTGGTTACTATGAATGTTACATCTCTCTTTACCATTATTCATTTTTGAGATTCAAAATCATTTAAGCTAAAACAAATGCAATAGTGGTAAATTATGTACCCACACACAAATTGGTTCAGTGGGGGCAGGCGCCTAGGCAGTGAGATATTTCCCTATGATACATTTGGTTGGGGATACGTTTGAAGTAACACTCAGCTACAGAGAAATATGGCTGTTGCAGATTCCCTGTGGGCAAAAAGAAGCATGTACTGCAATGCCCACCGCTTTAATAACCAAGTGCATGGGGGCAGAAGAAGTAATCAGTGTTGTCCTCCATGTGCAGTACATGGTTATGTAACTACTATATGTAGACCTGTGCTACAGCATGGAGGAAATCCTGCATGCTACTATAGTCACATTTATGCTCCAGTATGCATTTTAGGTGATGTTCCCTAGACACTGTAAAGGGGGTAATGACCATGCACACTGATTATAAAGGCACTGCCCATTGTCCACTGCATTTTACTGCCAGTGACATGCCCACTGGGCAGCCTGCTGCTGATACTTGTCATACTGCCTGCTTTCTCATGTTGCCTTGGGGGTCACAGACATTATTTTGCCCCTGTGCATTCGGTTATTGAATTAGTGGGCATGGTACCACATTCTTCCCTTTCCCCTCAGGGAGTTCACAGCAGCCATATTTCTTTGCAGCTGAATGTTACTTCAGCCATTTTTTCCCCAACCAAATGTGCCACAGGGAAATTTCTCACTCCCTAGATGCCTGAACCCTGGTTCAGCAATATCCATATTTACAGGGACATGAATTATTTAGAAGTACAGATTAAAAATTATTCCAGTGTGGCAGCTAAAGATATATGTGAAGATAATCTCATAAAACAATGGAACAGGCTTAAACTATAAACAAGTGGTCTGATGTTGTCAGTTTTCATTCTGTCCTCGACTGATGGGTTCAGATCCAAGGCGTCAGATCAGATTTGGTTGCTGAAAAAGCTTGTGGCAATCCAGAACTCTTGAGCTTTTACCTTATACACAATAGTCTCCCCATTACTTCAGATCTCGTTTGCCCCTGTTAGGTGAAAGACATGGTTGCTTGACTCTGGAGCCACTGGGATAGATGTCTTATTTTTTTTTGTCTTCCGCCTTAATCCTTTAATAAATCTTCTTAAATCTTCTCCTTTCGTACTACATACTCTAGATACTATCAGTAATATCTCTTTCTCTCCCTTACCTTCTATGTTTATCATAGCCTTACTATATTTTGTAGGTAGTCCCTTTTCTCCCTTTCTTGTTTAAAAAAAAAAAAAATATATATATATATATATATATATATATATATATATATATATTTAACAATATTCAAAAAGGACCAACTGAAGTAAAATAAAATAACTAGAACCACACAAACTTCAGTACAAGGCTCCAATAAAGGTTATCCTTCCACAAACTGGTGAAAGGCAGATAATGTTCCAAAAAATGATTTAATTATACACACAATACATCAGATTAAGCGCTTTCATTTCCAACAGGAAACCATCAGAATCACACAGCAAGAACTTCCTCCATCTTAAATAATTAATAACCATTTCCTATTGGATAATGATCCACAGGTATTTAAAAAAAAACAGTGAATCAAAAACAGTAATAAATAAAAACCATGAAACGCTTTGAAGAGTATCTGAAGTGTTACAAAGTATAAAAAAACTTTTTATAAAAAGCTTTTTTTTTTAAATGTTAAAAAAACATCATTATTATAAAAACTGCAATAATGAATGTATTTTTATATTAAAATATTAATAATCCAGGTTTTTCCTTTCGTTTTATTGTTCCATTTTTCTATAGTGTTGTTTACAGTTTGTTCTGTACAGTCCTATAACTGTTATCATCCTGGCTGAAAAAGAGAAAACAGCAGTTGGTTTCAAGAAATGTGGAAAATGTGGACAAAAGATTCCCTTCTCTGACTCGCACACTCTTTATGTCTACTGTCTTGGCCATCTTCATCTGCAACAGAGTTGTGTAATATATCATGCTTTCATCCCCCGAGTGTTGGTTGAAAGCAAAAATAAATTAATCTTGAAGAGCCTTTTACCATCTTCTTTTGCTGATACCATCTCTAGAGAAACGTCCAAAAAATCACCTTAATCATCTCTGAGCTCTTTTTCTGTTTCCTCGAATACTTCAGAGAAAACTTCAAAAAGGTCTTTTTCAGACCAAACAGTTTCTATAGATTCATCTAAGAAAAAGAAAATTAAGTTGTTGGATCAAACCTCCTCAGATCAAAGGTAAAAAGTACATCTTCGGATTGGACGGCTTCTTTGGATCTGAGGTCTCCAAAAAAAAGGATTAATCAGCTCCGAAGACCTGGAGTACTGGACATACTTCCTAGGACAAGGTACTCCCCGTCTGTGGACCCTGTTCCATTGAGGGTACCTTCTCCTTTCCTTTTATAGACTGGATTCTCCCTCCAGGCAGTCCTCTCATTCTTCTAGGAGTCTCACTGTAGAAGATGTGGAAAGGGTGGTGGATAGATACTTTTGGTGCAGAGCCTCCCAGTTGTTGCTTCTGCTCCTACCACTTTGGGTCAAGAAGCCCATATATTTAAGACTCCACCTCTAACTCTTCCTCCTCTGACTCCCTTTGTGGGTTTGAGCCATTGGATCCAAGTTGTCCAGGTCCGTCTTCCTTGGGTCCGAAAATCACTGTATCCTTGGATCAGAAGTTTGCTTTAAGCTCCTCCATGCTATTGGAGCCAGAGATCTCTCAAAGCTAATTCTACCCTTTTGGAACCTAAGGTATTTCAGTCTACTTTGAGGGCTTCAGAGCCACCTCTGCACTTCAGACCTTTGGCAAGGGTTAGTTTAGCTCTGATTTTTCCTCTGGGTGACTTTCCTTGGAGCAGGGTGGGTCCAAGGATCAGAAATCCCTTCTTTCAAACCTGGGTTCCTATCCCTCTCTGGTAAGGTCAGCCTTTAGGACTTTGGAGAGAGCCCTGTCAGCTTCCGTGACCCAGATGGGTCCTATCCCCTTGGGTTCCATGTCCTTTCCTGCTCTGCATCAGGTGTCTCAACTAATCCTCCCACAATGACAGCCAGTACCAAATCTCAGGAACCCAGTTGGGTATTTCTACCTTTTCTGATACCTCCCTAGATTGTCCCACTGAAGAGGTCTCTTGAAAGAGGACATGTAAGAGGAAGCATCTGGATTCTCCTGAATCTATCACCAAAGACACATATTTTGAAGAGGGTGAAGGATCCCTACGGTCACCTCATTCAGAGACATTTTTGAAATACTAAAACAGAGAGATGGCTAGTAGCCCAGCAATCCTTCAGAGGAATCTGTGCTCCTGGAGGCGTTTGGTATCAACCGATCTATGTCTTGGGTGATTCCGGCTGGCCAATGAGCTCCTTGAATTGGTCTCATGGAAGGACCCTGTCTCCATTGAGCCCATACCAAGGAAGCCTGATAAAATTATGACCCTGGCAGAAGACAATTCTGGTCCAAGGGCCACCTTGTTGATGCCTTAGTCATAGCAGGGCCACCTGAAAGCAACTGGCTGAAGAAAGTTCCTCTGTTCACCCCCCTGACAAGGACTTACGGGTGATGGACAGGTTTGGGAAGCATGTTTATGCTTCAGGGACCTTCACCTTGTGATCCGCGAAGTATCTGGCACATTTCACCATATTACAAAGGGATCTGATAAAGGATCTCTTGGATACCCTTGCAGAAACCTTGTCTGAGGAGGTGAAGGACTCCATCACCTCACGGCTCTCACAGCTGGCAACCCTATAATCAATATTAAACTTGACCATGAGGCTTATTTCCAATGTGGCAGAAGGAACCTCAAGGGCTGTGGGTTCAGGCATAGCCATCAGGAGACATGCCTGCATGCACATGTGTGACTTTATGGAGCCTTTTAAGTCTGTGTTTGTCAATGCTCCTTTTGATGGCACATCTCTCTTTGGCCCCAAAGTAAAAGATATGTTGTCCAGGTGTGAGAAGGATGGAAAGACCCTTTCTGCCATGGGCATGCATTCCCCCCCAAAGATCCTTCTTGAGGCATCATCAGGGAGGTGGAAATATGTGGTTCAAGAAATTAGAAGGATCTTTCCAGGACACACATGGAGGGTCTTCCCCCAGAGGCAGGGTGGAAACCTCAAATGGTAGAAACTGCCCTTCCAGCAGAGGAGGCCTGCAACTTCAAGGGTCCAGAGAACCATTCTTTGGCAAACCCTTCCAGTCCTTCTGAATGGAGGCTGGATTATCCCCCTCTGGAGGCAATTGGGGGTTGTTTGTCCTGGCACCAGAGAGCCTGGCTAGAGATTAAAGATACTTGGGTGCATAGGATCATATCCAGAGGATATATAATTCAATTTTCCCTTCCTCCTCCAATTTCCAGAAAAATCCCTGCTGTTCTACCCAATCAGAGGAATCAAGCAGCCATTCAAATACAAAAGCTGCTAAACAAAAGAGTCATCCAGGAGGCCTCCCCAGACCAGAAAGGATCTGGAACTTACTCAAGATTATTTTTAGTGCCAAAGAAAACAGGGTACTGGAGACCAGTTCTGGATCTCAGCAATCTAAACAGATTTGTTTGAAAGACAAAGTTCCAGATGGTCATGGTTCACTCCATTCTACCGTTTTTGGAAAAGGATGATTGGATGTTCTCATTAGATCTCCAGGATGCGTACTATCATATAAAAATAAACAGGCAATCCAGGAGATTTTTATGCTTCTGGCTAGGAGCCAGTCATTATCAGTTCAGAGCACTGCCCTTTGGTCTCACCACAGCCCCCAGGGTGCTTACCAAATGTATGGCACTGGTAACAGCTCACTTGATACTGCAAAGATTTTGTGTTTCCATACTTAGACAACTGGCTCATTACAGCTTTGACCAGACATCAACTCTTTATAGCAAGAGAATAAGTCATCCATACTTGCACAAGGTTTGGAATAGGCATAAATTTTGAGAAGTCAAATCTACAGCCAACTCAAATTCTAGAATTCATCGGAGTGCTACTGGACACAAGGTCAACAATAGCCTCTCTTCCTCTTCTCAGAGCTCAAACTTTAAGGGCACAAGTCAACAAGATATTTTGGAGTATCATGCCCTCAGCTCGCCTGGTCCTACAAGCTCTAGGATCAATGGTGGCAGAGATGACCTTTGTTCTGCTAGCCAGGTTTCACATGAGAATTCTCCAATGGATGTTGCCATCTCAATGGTCGATTCTTCAACTACCCTTGCCTGCTCCAATATGAATTGCCAACTTGTGCAAGAAAAGTCTGATGTGATGGAGCCAATCGGATCAATTGCTGTAGGGTTGTCCATTTCTCCCCTTGCAGCCCAGGGCCATAATAATCATGGACGCTTCCCAGCTAGGGTGGGGAGGCATTACCTGGGAAAGACAGTCCTAGGCATGTGGTCCCCCAAAAAGGCCAATT
The DNA here is from genome assembly GCF_019279795.1 of Protopterus annectens. NCBI lineage: Eukaryota > Metazoa > Chordata > Ceratodontiformes > Protopteridae > Protopterus > Protopterus annectens. Next base: position 695,815,626 of record NC_056748.1, read on the forward strand.
TGCATATCAACATACTGGAGTTGATAGCAGTGCTTTTAGCACTGCAAGTTTTTCAGGATGTTCTCCCATCAGGATTGATTGCAATTCAAACAGACAATATGTCAGTGGTTTGGTACATCAACAAACAAGGAGGAAGCAGATCATACCCCCTACGTCGAGAAGCACTAAGGGTGTGGCAATGGGCGATATCTTCCAACCGCTTTCTCTTAGCAGTACATATTCCAGGGAAATCCAACATACTAGCAGACAAACTGAGCAGGTGCATACTGTTACCTCATGAATGGTCCCTCAACCAGAAAGTGGTGGAACAAATATTTCACAAATGGGGCCAGCTTTGCTGCTATCTCTTTGCATCTCCCCTAAACAACAAATGCAGCAAGTATTCTGCCCTAATCCTGCCCACAAGGGGAGTCACTGAAGGATGCTTTTCTTCACGATTGATCCCCTGGATTACTTTATGCATATTCCCCAATTCCCCTAATTCCAAAGTTCCTTCAGAGAGCTGCCAGGTTGAAGACCAAAGTCATCCTCATTGCCTCTTTTTGGCCTTGACAGATTTGGTTTCCCTTCCTGTGGCCTCGCATAGTTCACCAACCTTGTATTCTGGACCCACCTCCAGACCTCCTGTCTCAACCGACAGGCATGACACATCTGAATCTTTCTAACTTCAAGCTGGCAGCTTGGGTTCTCCAATTCCAATAATAGCCAGATAGTTGATGCTCTCTTCCCCTGTTCGTCACATCTTGTTGTCTTCTCTTAAGCCATCCACTAGGAAACTTTACACTAGTAAGTGGAAAAGATTTGTACACTGGGCTCTTCAAAAGCATGTAGACCCTTTGTCGGACCCAACTAGCCATGTGCTGAAGTTCTTGATGCTACTATTCAACCAAGGGGCCAGTTCTTCAACAGTGAAAGTTCATTTGGCAGCATTTTCTATTTCCACACTGGATTTGATGGGTGTTCACTATCCTCTCATAAACTATGTAAAGCATTTTTGCGCAGCAAAATTCTTCTTAAACCCCCTTTTAAAGATTTCACCCACTGTGGGATCTCAATCTGGTACTGCAGTCTTTGATTCTACCACTCTTTGATTCTGGCCATGATTGTGACCTTAAATATTTGTCTTGAAGGACCTTGTTTTTAGTTGCCATCATGTCTGCCAGCTGAATTTTGGAAATTCAGGCATTGTCGGTGAAACCTCCATATCTCATTTTCCATATGTATGGAGTGTCCTTATGAACCAATGCATCCTTTTTGCCCAATATAGTATCACATCAACATTAATCAGTGTATTAATCTACCAGTCTTCCTCCCAATCTATTCTAACAAAGGAAAATACTTGTTACATTTGCTAGATGTGCACAGACAATTATGTTTCTATCTTCATAGGACAAAAGATATCAGAAGGACTGATCAATTGTTTGTATCCTTTGCTGACTTGAAATTGGGCTCACCTGTATCTAAAGTGACTTTAGCGAAGTGGCTTACTGTCTGTATTTCCTTTATTTATAACAAGTCAGGAATGGCTGTGCTTTACAAAGTATGGGCTCATTCTACAAGCATTGTAGCTACATCTTCAGTTTTCCACTCAAGAACTTCCATGGATGATGTTTGTTCAGCAGTAACTTGGGCTTCCCCTCACATGTTTATCTGTGATTATAAGCTGGATCTGTTGTCCAGAGGTAGGGCATCTTTGGGCTTAATGGTGCTCAGGAATATCCTTCCTTGAATCCTCCCAGGGTTCTAAGTAGCTGGGGACTCTGTCCTATCAGCTGAGGATGGAATGAAAATTGACAACATTAGATAAAAAAGTTATATACTTAACATAAGATTCCATCTGTGTTGTCTATTTTCATTCCCCCTCGACTCCCTTCCCACCAAACCCCCCCAAACTTTTTTAGGTTTATTCTACAAGAGTAAGAGGATATAACAGCATGGTTATATTTTTCCAATGCAACCAACTCCAGACGTGGCATTGCCTCTTTCTCTGTCTCTCTTTATCTATATTATACACATATATGTATAAAGTTTAGCGAACTTAGAAGAAATAAAAATCTGAAAGACATTTTAACACAAGAAAAGAGTAACCACAAGAAATTTGTCAAGTAGGTACAAAACCATGTGGGCTATGCAAAGCATGTCACTGTATTAATAAAGAGATTGTTTTTAAGCATCCAGTAACAGGGAAATGATTTCATTTTAAAGCAAAAGCCAATTGTAGAACAAAGAATATAATTTATTTAGCTGAGTGTCAGCAATGCAAAGCATTTTATGTGGGAAAAACAAATAATATGTTTAAAGTTAGAATTCTGCAACATCTTTCATGCATAAGAACTAGAAATATGCACAATGCACTTTATAAACATATAGAAGTAAATAATGACCATCAGTTTAGATTTAGAGCTATTGCAAATGTATTTCCTAGTATAAGAAAGGGTAGCCTAGTAGATGCCACTGAGAGAGAAGAAGCAAAGTGGATAATTGAGCTTTTAGCTCATAGAACACCAGGACTAAATGAATTTGTTCCTATGAAACCCGCCCTCAAAGATAGGAGGGTGCAGTATAAATTTTGATTGGTTGGAAACTGTTTTGAATTAGGTATTTAAATGTGACTAAGATTGTTTTTATTTCATCTGAAGAAGGGCAGAGCCCGAAAGCGCTTAACTGTCTTAAAAACTGCTTGTTGAATTTTGCCTTGTCATATTAAATTAGTGTTTTATCGAAGGATTGTGGTGGTCTACATTGGTTTGTTTGCTTAAGATTCTTTTGTACTCTGTGGACCTTCAGTCAGTTTTCTCAATTTGTTTTCTTTGCTGTATATGTATAAAGTTGTAAGAGTACATCTTTCTTTATTGCTTGCAAACAAGATATGAGTAATGGGGAGGATGCATTGTGGGTAAGGGAGACGCTCAAGAGTTTTGGATTGCCACAAGCTTTTACAGCGTCCAAGTTGGATCTAATGCCTCTGATCTGAACCCATCAGACAAGGGGGAATGAAAATAGACAACACAAATGGAATGTTATGGTAAGTACATAACTTTTATTTTTTGTAAGACAGTAAGTACAAAAAATAAAACAGACTGATGAAAGCCATGATAAATGCTAAGTTCCTTGTATATGCAAAGATATTACACCTTTTGCCTTTTTCCATTAGCAAATGTTTTCAGTGGGAGTCAGAAAGTGTATAGATGAAGATATTTGTTTTCAGTCTGTTCTCAGTGAAATTTGCAAAGATTTCTTCAAGTATCTATAAACTTGTTAGCTGTTTTACTTTCATTGCTGTTTACTTTTACATGGAAACAAGCTGTCTGCAGATGCAAGCAAATAGCCTTGAGAGTTTGAACATTCTTTGTTGAGGGAAATGCAGAATTTAAGGGTTCAGTGACAAAGTTTAAAATTATGTGAAGTGAATAAGAGATACCAGCCTCCCTTTCATAGGTTCATAGGTGTGTACTAGGCTAATTATCCTGGGGCCTTTACAAGCCTAGCCATAGGATTACCCTGGCATAGTACCACCCAACCTTAGTTTCCAGTGCCTCTATCGAGTAGAGCCACTGGTGTCATCCTCGGGGGAGAATTTTCTGTTTCCCATCCACTCATCAAGATTTCTTTTGAAGAGGATCAGCGAGGTGCTCTGCTTGACATGTATGGAAAGTCTGTTCCATAGCATGGGCAGTCTCTGGGTTATGAACCTGTCCCTCCAGCATGTTCGTTTAATTGTGGTAATGAGGTTGAGGTCTCTGGAGCATGTGGTGCAGAGGAATTGGGATTTCTTTAGATGTAGCATTTCTAACCGAGCTGGGTCAGACATGGCTTTGTAAGTCAAGCAGAGATTAGCTCTAAGTAGGCGATATGAGACAGAGAATCACTGGAGTTTTTTTTTGTCTGTCCATATAGGACAAGTGTTTAAGGCCTAGAATCCTCTTTGTGAGGTACATTTGCGACCTCTTCAGTTGTTGCAGGTATCTAGTGAGGTACATGCCAAATAGGGCATTGTACTCTATGATTAGCCGAATGAGGGAAGAGTATAGGGAGACAATGACCTCTTTCTTCCTGGATGCAAAACCCTTAGTAATGAGATGTGGCACATAGAAGGACTTTCTGATCACAGTGGCAATGTGGTGATCAAAAGAGAGGTTGCTGTCAACCTGTGTTCCCAGATCTCTTATAATGTCTTCTGTGTTCAGTGGACTACCATCAATGTGGTAATTCATGGTGGGAACAGGATTTTTCCCAAAGGGGATGATGACACATTTTTTGGCATTGAATTTAAGGCCATGGTTCTGACATCAGTCATTGGTCACAGTGAGGCCATTCTGGAGGATGTCAGCATCACTTGGGGAGTTAATAATAGCTCCCAACTTGAAATTGTCTGCGAACTTTGTCAGCCAGAGTCCCTTTGTGTTGGCTTGGACTTCAGAGAAGTAGATACCAAACAGGAGAGGACCCAGGACCGAACCCTGTGGGACTCCACTCATGACTAATCAGCAGTCTGACTTGGAGTCAGCTACTTTCACACTGTGGGTTCTATCTGTGAGCCAGTTAGAAACCCACCTAGTGATATAAGGGTTGATGCCAAGCTTAGTGAGTTTTTCTGTGATTCCTGAGTGGGGAATGGTATCAAAAGCCTTGGCCAGATCAAGGTAGTCTGTATGAACCACCTTGCTGTCATCCATGGCTCTGGTGATTGACTCAAAGAAGTCGAACAAGTTGAGCATGCATGATCTACCCTTCACAAAACCAAACTGTGTGGGATCCAGAGTTTGGATATTCCCTATATCCTTGTTTATTAGATCCATGATGATACGTTCCATAGCTTGGCATATCAAACTCGTCAGGCTAATAGGGCAATTGTTCCCAGGGTCTGTAGTCGCGCCTCCTTTGTGGAGAGGGATAACTGTAGCAGTGCACCATTCGGCAGGGACAAAGCCTGAGGTGAGGCTGTGACTGAACAGAGCACACAGATGAGGTGCTAGTTCACTCTGTAGTTCATGTAGATCACAACCAGGGATATTATCAGGTCCCATAGAAGGTGTATTGGCCTTGGACAGTGCTGTTTTAACCTGTGCCGCAGTAATACTGGGTGCCTGGCAATCTACTGGTATTGTGATTGGTCCTTTGGGAGGGTGAGGGGGTAAAGGTGGCACTGAATCTATCAGCCAGTACACTGGCAATGTCTGTTGGCTTGGTATAGGAGGTACCATTGTGCAGTAACTCAGAGCAAATCTGGGTATTCCCATGGAGATTCTTTACATAACTATAGAAGGCCTTGTGGTTGTCTTTACTATCTGCTTCAATTCTGTTTTCATACCTAGCTTTAGAGGATTTCATGAGGGATCTTAACGTTTTGTTGAGGCAGATAAGGGAGTTTTTTCCAGTCTTGGGACTTCATCTTATTCCACGTCAGTTTCTTCCTTCTGGTGTAGAGTTTGTTTATGGCAGAGGACCAACAGATTGGCTTCCTTTTTTTAGAGGAGAGTGTCTTGGTTCTATTCGGTATGGCAAGATCCATGCATTTGTGTATGTGTTCGTACAGTGCATTGGTGTATGATTCTGCAGTCACGCAACTATTCGCCATTTGCATGGGTGCCATGAGGTTAGCCACCTCTGTTTTTAGGATCCCAAAGTTAGCTTTGGAGAAGGTTTTCATGGTGGTTACCTTTGCTGGGGGGGTGGGAGGGATGTGGATTTCCAAGGTGATTAGTTTGTGGTCGGATCTAACCAGGGAGGAGCTGACTGTTGGGTGTAGAGCAATGGTCGCCCATGTTAGTAATGACCAGGTCAAAGATGTTGCTACCTCTAGTGGGGGCAAGAACAAGCTGGTCCAGGGCAATGGAATTAATGAACTCCAAGAAACGTTGGGCAAGTGTATTGGTACATGAGTAGTTTACCCAGTTAATGGAGGGGTAGTTGAAGTCTCCTAGTAAGAGAGTGTTAGGTTGGACCCTAATATTCTCCAGGATGCTTAGGAACTTGGAGTGTGAGTCTTGGGACATGGTTGGGAACTTATAACAGGCTACGACCTGAATCGCTGTCTTGCCCAATGTTAACTGCACCTGAAGTATCTCTGATGGAGACACCATCACCTTTGGAGCTTCGGTCTAAGTTCTGGGGCTGAAAGGTGTGGAATGAGTTATAGCCTGATAGTGCAGGGGTGCTTTCTGCTGCCTTGAACCATGTCTTTGTTACAGCACAAATGTCAGTGTTCTCCATTTTCAGGAGTGCCTTGAGCGAGTGTATTTTGAGATTTAGACTTCTAGCGTTGAGCAATATGACCCTCAGATTGCATTTGTTTGTAGCTGTTACAGTGGTAATTTGGTCTTTGGAACACCACCTAAAAAAGGCACTATAGGGCTGGCAAGAGCCTTCACCAGTATCCAGAAGCATAGGGGTGACAGATGCAGGCCATCTCTGGCAAAGCATTGAGATCTGTCACTCATGTCATCCCAGGCAGACAGATACTGGATCCCCTTAGAATGACACCAGAAACTTAGCCAATTGTTGAAATCAATCATTTTCTGCTTGTACTGTGGTATCATTCTGGGTGATGGTAGGATGCTGCTCAAGGCTAGGGTCATACCCGCCTGTGCTACATAATCAGAGAGCTCCTCCATGTCTCTTTTCATGTAGTCCAGGGAGGTACATCTCAGGTCATTCACACCCTTCACAGCCTTAATACCTGTGAAACAGTAATACATCTTGGGGAATGGGGATAAGAAGAGAACAGGAATCAATCATTGCAAGTGGGAGTTCAGGCTGTCACATGTTCTTTACCATAGGTAACCTTAATTTTAGATTAGGTAATGCCTGTGGGTGCAGCTTTTGGTCTGGGGCAATTGTTCCTATCTGGAGGGTTAAACTTAATTTTTTTGAAGCTGTACATAGTTTTCTATTTTTGTTCTAAGCTAACAGGGGATGGGTGTTCTGAAAATGTATTTAGCTTTTTGAGGGTTTTCATTAAAACAAAAAAAGTCTTAAATGTGACATAGGTTCAAATGGAGATGACAAGAAACAACTGTATAAAATATCAGCTTGCCATACATTAGTGTGTGCATGTAAGACAAAGTTAGAAATATATATTTAGTTCTGTATATGATGTGGAAACAATAGCTTTTTATCATTATGGCTACACTATCCTATACACATATCTTAGAACATTAAATGGCCTTACAGGTATAGACAAAAACAGAAGAGTATTACATTTAATTAAGAAATGCAGAGTGCAAATAGAAATGCTGCAGGAAATGCATTTGGAAAGAAATGAGCATGTGAATTTGACAAAGAAAGGATTTCATGATAGATGTTCAGCAGAATATCAGGGAAAAAAGGAAAGAGGATTAATAATATTGATTGCTATAGTGGCTTCAATAGTGATAGAAGAGGGAAACATAATAGGATCATAGGACGTTACTAGGCTAATGTCCCCAGGGCTCTTACAAGCCTAGCTAAGTTCAACCCATGTTCCCAAGGGTGTCCAGTTTAAGCAGACACTAAAATCAGCACCTGTTGCCCCTGTTCAAGAGGGACACAGGAGGAACCCCCAGGGTGAATTTCCAGTTACCCATCCAATCATCCAAATTACACTTAAATAGGGCTAACAAGGGGCTTTGAATAACATGAATAGGAAGATTGTTCCAAAGGTGGGGCAGCCTCTGTGAGACAAATCTGTCTCTCCAGCAAGTTCTGTTGATGTTACATACATGTACCAGGTTAAGGTAGGCAGTAAAGAGCTACTGGCAAGGGAGGAGGATTATGCTAGCATGTATTCATATTCCACCAAAAACTGCTATTACAAAGCTTAAGAAAGTGTTGGGAGAAATAATCAGCTTTCAGCAGTGAATGTTACTTATTGGCGAGGACTGGAACTTGATTTGCAATAATGAGGATGTATCACAGGAACCTAGACGGGAAAATACAACAAAACATAGATCCCTAAGGCCATTCCTCCACTTGAACGGATTCTACTCCCAATGCGGTGTGTGTACGCTGCCAGCTCAGTCTAAATACCCACCCACCCAGGAAAGAAAGCAACCCAGTAATCAGGAAAATAAGAAAAGTAAAACAAAACAAGCAGAGGTCCTAGTCTCCCAGCAAATGTGCTCTGTGCAAACTTAAGTGCATCCAGCTCAGTCTAATTACCCTCCCGCCCAGGAAAGAAAGCAACCCAGTGATCGGGAAAATAAGAAAAGTAAAACAAAACAAGCAGAGGTCCTAGCCTCCCAGCAAATGTGCTCTGTGCAAACTTAAGTGCATGTAAGCTCCCGTTGTTTAATTTCTTGGTCTTTTTAAGAAGGGAAATGTTATCTACCTCCCTATCCACACTGAACTAAGTGTAATTATGATATTTTAGTTTGAGCCCGACAGCGTGCACAACTGCAGGGTTCCCCAATTTTTCACAGTAGGTGGCAGCAAACAGCCATAAAACTTCTCAAATGAGCCTTTACCTAACAACCTACTTAAGGCTTTGTACTCCAAGCCATCATTACAGTGCCCTTTCCACGACAACCATTTTACCCTGTTTATTTTTTGAAATTTTACTCTAGGTAACATCCTTAAACTCTAGCCTATAAAGATAGTTAAATACCTTACTATCTACAGTCACTATCACTATCAGTGCACTGTCCTTGCCTGCATCCACTGATACTTTTTTGGTGTTCACCTTTGCTGGGTTGCCCCGCTCCATTCGCCCTGTGGGCTCACTCCACTCCCCTACCCTGCCCCCATTTCCCACCCATACCAACTGCCTCTACACTTATACTTATCCATAATCACCTGACTCACCTCCTGGTCCAATCTCCCATCCCATTAACTTATCAGTACTCCCTTCATAAACCCCACACCCCTATTACACTTCATAGACCACACCCCAACCCCTCACAAGAACACTACCTCTACCATTCCTACTTAAATAACAATGCTAATCCTTCTACCCTCACTCCTACTTGCCCTTATTTCCCTATCCTTCACCACTTCCATACAAACAAGTTTCCCCCTAGCCAATACCTCCTTCCACACAACACATAGAATAAGAACAAATCACCCCCACATACATTTCAAAATCTGTCCAACACTATTTAACAATAGTATCATCCTACACACTCCAAAGTGCCACCCATTACCAACCCTCAATAAAAAAGCATCCAATGTATCCCTCTCTAGCCTAACCTATGCTATCAAACACCTTTTCAAACTCACCAAAATACTCCTTATCGCTGGTGATATACACCCAAACCCAGGACCCTCTTTCTCTGATCTCCCCAAAAGATCTCAAACTGATCTACTAATAAATCATATCAACATTAGAAGTATTTCCAACAAACTCCAAGAACTGCATGCTTTTATTACTCATTACTCTCCTGATATACTAACGATTACTGAGTCCTGGCTGAAACCACATATCCCTAGTGAAGTAATCCTACCACCAGGTTATAACATCATAAGGCTAGATAGAACAAATAAGAAAGGTGGTGGAGTAGCAATACTTTTCAAAAATGAAATAAACCTAAAACCATTCCATACCTCTCTACCTTCATTTCCGTGTGCCGAAATCATAGCCTCTACCATACAACAAGGATGAAACAATTAGCATTCTGTGCTGCTATGTCCCTCTTCTATCCCTCCTGGAAATAATTCACCAGTCATAGAAGAAATCCTTCAATGGTTTAATCTGCACTCCCCTCAAGAAACAATCTTATTAGGTGACCTTAGTACTGATTGGCTAGCCTGTAGCTCCAGCAACCCCACTAACCAAATAAATCTCTATGGTTTCACCCAATTAATTCTGGAACCCACCAGAATTGATAAAAGAAACCAAAAATACACCATTATTGATTGGACACTAGTGAATAACCCCAAACACCACTACCAGGCTAGTTGTTTACCAGACACACTCAGTGACCATCTGCCCACTTTTTTCTTAAGGAAACACACAACTAGTCAAAAATGCATTACTTATAGACAAATCAGAGATGATCGCAACTGTACCACAGACAACCTAAACAGCATTCTAAAGCAATGTAACAAGCAGCCTCTAAAACCCTTCACCTTGATCAGGCAGTAGACTATTTTAATAACATATTTATCTCAGTTCTAAACTCCATTGCACCAGAGAGAAAGATCAAAACTAAAACTAGCTATGCTCCTTGGTTAAGCAGGGACACAAGAGCCCTACTAAAAACTAGAGACAAGGCCTGGAAGAAATGGAAACAAGAAAACACCTGTCAAACTAAACACAACTATAACCAACTTAGGAGCCTAGCAAGAGTAATTCTCCACCATTGAAACTTGGATCATCGACATCCAACTCATCCTAAACCCCAACAAAACTAAACTTCTTTTGTTTACCCCTAACAAAACAAAAATACTCCCACTAATTTCTCTATCTCATCTAAAAATGGAACTATCATTTCCCCATCCAACCACACAAAGCTCCTAGGGATAGACATAGACAATAACCTATCCTTTGATCTACACATAGCTTAATCTATCCAGAAAGTTCATAAAAAAATGGGAACCCTTTATAGACACAAAAACTTCCTCACAGACAAAGCAAGACTTACTCTAGCTCAAACTCACCTCTTATCAACACTTACCTACGCTGCACCAATCCTGACACATATTAAAAAATCACACCTGGACAAACTACAGTCATGCTATAATAAAATAGCCAAATTTGCCAACAACTCTCCTTTTAGAACACATCACTGCCAAGTACTAAAACAATTACAATGGCTTGAATTCCCACACCTACTATCTTATCTACAACTCACTTATGCCTTCAACATCATAAACTACCCAGAGAAAACTCCGTCCCTAAAACAGTTACTAGCTTCCTACTCTTCCAGCCACCCTCTCCGCTCATCAAACAAACCTCTCCTCAGTATCACATCTGCAAACAACACTGCAGGCAAAGCCCTTTTCTCCCACATCATAGCTAAAAAATGAAACAATCTCCCTACTAATATATCCTCTGCAACAACAAACTCTTACTTTAAAAGACTATTAAAACCACATCTCAGGGAAAGCTGGATCTGTCCATGTATCACTTGAAAATTAGTATATCTTTTCTCCTCCTCCACTATCCTCTGTTATTCTACACTTGTTCCTACACACTTACATATACTTAATTCCAATTAAGTCACACTGGCTTAATATCTCTTTCAGTGTGCACTCATTAGAAAAATGTAAACTGTCTGACTGTATTTAAAATAGCAAATGTAGCCTCTACTATTTCTATTTTTGTAAGATTTTGTCTACAGATATCATAGATAATGTTATATCATGTAAAGCATGTTTGAATTACTGTGATTGTTTCTTGTACATGTCTGACCGTAGATATTATGTTTGTGTTTCCCACTGTTTGTATTTTTTGTATATTTTCATATTGTATTAACTTGTATCTTCTTGTCAATCGTGGAGCTTTTCTCCCCAGGCATCCACTGAAAATGGACCTGGTCCAGTTGGAATTTTCCCGGTTAACAAATGTAAAATAAATAAATAAATACATTTCTGAAGAAATTTGTGAACATATTTGGTATGGAAGATATGAATTCAGTAGTAGACAGAAATTACATATTATTTCTCAAGGTGCAGTAATTGGGCTAGACTGGATGGAAACTATATTTCATAGGAACATGTGCATTTAATTGAGAGCTTCAATACATCTAATGACTGTTTCAAATTTTGCACAGATAAAAAAATAAGATAAAAATGCAAGGTAATAAAGTAAAAATTAGACACTGGTGATTTCCCACCTACCTGTTAGGGAGAAAATTAAGGAATGGGTAGTAGAAATTATTCAAGAGTTATTACAAAAGTTATACATTTCTGCAGAAGTGATAGCTAGTGAGTATAAAATGAAAATGAAGTTTAAGAATAGGGTAGAAATAAGAGAAAGAGATATGATTAAAAAGTAGTAGGAATTATTCAGATGGGCTGACAAAGGTTATTGTATTGCAGAATAGGAAGAATTCCACAGAACAAGAAGAGACACAATTGCAGAATGCTAAGTGGGTTGGAAGGTTGGCATAATGGTTAAGGTGTTTACCTTACAAACACAAGATACAGGGTTTGATTCTCACATGGGGTAACTGGCTAGGCTTAAAATGGCCGATAAAGGGTAGTTAACTTAGTACTAATCTATGAATCTAAAGAGAAAATAAAGGAGTATTTAGATAATACACGTGTTTAGAAAGACTGCTGTTAAGCAACTATTTTTGATAATAATGACTTATTCAAAAGAAAGTAGAAAGGGTTGTTGCCAAACTTAGGAAGATTATAGCAAGAAAAATAGAGATCCAGTAGCAGTATTAGAGATGTTTTGGAAATTTCATGAAAATGTGTATACAGCACAGAATGTGGAAGTCAAGAATAAGCACAAATTGTAATACCTAAAGACACATCAGATCCAGCTTCATATAAGCTCATTTCAGTTTTAAACAATGATTATAAAGTATTTATATATATATTATGGCTAAAAGAATGGCAAAGATACTGCCAAAATTGACAGATATGGATCATTGTGGTTTTGTGGCGGTAAGGCAAGCATATGACAACATTAATAGGACAATGAAAAGCAGAAAAATAACTACCAACAAATGTAGGTTTCCAGGTCCAAAAAAACAATAGAATCCAAAGATGTATAAACCCAAGAAGTACCAGGAGTAGGCTGTAGATTCCAGTATAAAAAATATTTATTGTAGAACAAATAGGTTCATAGGTTCATAGGTTCATACTAGGCTATCTGCCATAGGGCATTTATAAGCCTAGCCAGAGTGTGTATGACTTTCGCCACCCATTTTAAATTAATTTTGCTATGCCCTTTTTCGAGGTTAGTATACTGCGCTTCTGTCTAACAGTGACACAGAAGTGATACCCGGGGTAAACCTACGATCTCCCATCCACTCATCAAGATTCCTCTTGAAGAGAGTCAATGAGGGACTCTGCCTAACCTGGACTGGGATTTTATTCCAGAGTGAGGGGAGCCTCTGGGTTATGAATCTGTCCCTCCAGCATGTCCTATTTATTTCAGTGCTGAGGTTTAAGTCCCTCGAGCGCGTAGCTCAATGGGATTTGGATTTTCTGAGGTGCAGCATGTCCATTAATTCCGGGTTGGACATGGCTTTATAAGTCAGGCACAGATCGCCTCTGAGCAGGCGGTATGCCACTGAGTAGAGCTGGAGTTTCTTTAACCGGGCAGCATACGGCATCTGTTTGAGCCCTTGATCCTCTTGGTGAGGTACTTTTGGGGTCTTTCCAGTTGCTGCAGGTGTCTGGTAAGGTACATCCCAAAAGGGCATTGTACTCAATTATGGGCCTGATGAGGGATGAGTAAAGAGGCACGATGACCTCCCTGATCTAGATGTGAATCCCTTCATGATTAGGTGGGCTATATAAAATGTTTTTCTAACCAATTTGGCCACGTGGTTGTCAAATGAGAGATTGCTATCAACTTGGGTCCCCAGGTCCCTAATTACTTCTTCTGTACTTAATGGATTACCACCTATGTGGTAATTTGTGGGCACTTTGTTTTGCCAAAGGGGATGTCTATACACTTTTTTGGCGTTTAGCTTGAGGCCATGGCTCTGGCAACAGTTGTCTGTTTCTATGAGGCCCTTTTGGAGGATGCTTGTGTCAGCTGGAGAGTCTATTATGGTGCCCAGTTTGCAGTCATCTGCGAACTTGGTCAGCCACAGTCCTTCCATGTTGGCCTGTACCTCCGAGAAATATATACCGAACAAGAGAGGTCCCAAGACTGAGCCTTGTGGGACGCCACTTGTAACTGGTTTGGAGTCTGACATGGCTCCAGCTATTCTAACCATGTGGGTTCTGTCCTTGAGCCAGTTTGCAACCCATCTAGTGACATAGGGGTTTATATTTAAGCTGGTGAGCTTATCTATAATGCCCGAGTGGGGTATTGTATCGAAGGCTTTTGCGAGGTCCAGGTAGGCTGTGTGGACCACCTTCCCTTGTCAATGGCCTTGGTGACTGTTTCAAAGAAATTGACCAGGTTTAAGAGGCAGGATCTGCCCTTAACAAAGCCAAACTGGGTAGGATCCAGTGTCTGTAGGTCCCCAATATCTTTATTTATAAGGTCCATGATGATCCTTTCCATAGCTTTGCAGACCAAGCTAGTGAGACTTATGGGGCGATAGTTTCCAGGATCCGTTGAGGCACCACCTTTGTGGAGAGGGACCACTGTTGCTGTACGCCACTCTTTGGGTACATATCCTGTAGTAAGGCTGAGATTGAACAGTAGTTTTAGGTTTGGGTTTAGCTCTTCTTGGAGTTCATGTAGGACACAGCCAGGGACACTGTCTGGTCCCATTGATGCTGTGTTTCTTGCTTTGGAGAGGGCAGCTCTTACCTGAGCGTCTGAGATGTCAGGGGCAGCACTCTGCTTGGATAGAGATTGGCCTTTTTGGTGGGGAGGGGTGCAGAAGTTTGCGCTGAACCTGTCAGCTAGGATGTTGGCAATGTCTGTGGGTTCGGTGTATTTTTTGTCATTTTGGACTAATTCTGAGCATATCTGGGAATTCCCACCCAGGTTCCTAACATAACTAAAGAAAGCCTTGTGATTATCCTTAGTGTCCTGTGCAATTTTTCTCTCGAAGCTGGCCTTAGACGATTTTATGAGTGCCCGTAGTTTTGCTAATACTGATCAGAGATGCCTTCCCTTTTTGGGATTTTGCTCTGTCATGTAGTAGCTTCCTCCTTCTATTGTATAGTTTGTTTATGGCTGGGGTCCACCAGACAGGACGTCTGCCTTTGGAGGATTGGGTCTTGGTTTTATTTGGGATTGCATGATCCATGCATTCCTGAAGGTGTTCATAGAATGCGTTTATAAAGGATTTTGTGGTCTGGGCCGTATTATCCAGAGGCCCGGGGCTTTGAAGGATTCCACCTCGGTTTTGAGGAGTGTGAAATTTGCTTTAGAGAAGTTTTTCACTGTGGTTTTCTGGGCATGGGGTGGGGTCGGGATGTGAATATCCAGTGAGATTAGTTTATGGTCTGATCTTACCAGTGAGGGATACACTTCTGGTCTGGAGCATAGAGTCCCCATGCTGGTGATGATCAGGTCCAGTATGTTTTCCCCTCTTGTGGGAGTGGTAACAAGTTGTTCCATAGCATTTGAGTTTATAAATTCTAGGAACCTTTGGGCTAGGGTGTTGGAGCTAGAGTAATGCTCCCAGTCTATGGTTGGGTAGTTGAAGTCACCCAATATAATGGTGTTTGGAGAGACCTTCATATTTTCCAGTGTTCTCAGGAAGGCAGAGTGGGGTTCCTGGGTTTGGGAGGGTGGTCTGTAGCAGGCTATAAACTGGAAGGCAGTTTTAACCACTGTTAGTTGCACATGGATATTCTCTGATGCTTCGTGCTGTGCCACCAACCTGGAGGTGTGGGTATCTTTGACGACTATTGATACTCCCCCTCCTTTTGTGGTTCGGTCCAAGTTTTGGGGTCGAAAAGCATGGTATGAGGTATAACCTGGTAGTGCTGGGGTGCTCTCGAGAGCCTTGAACCAGGTTTCTGTTAATGCACAGATATCGATGTTCTCCATGCTAAGGAGAGTTTCGAGTGCGTGCATCTTGAGGTTTAGACTTCTGGCATTGAGTAGCATTACTCTTAGTTTCTTATCCCTTGTGATACCTATGGAGGTGGGTTTGTCTTTTGAGCCTTGCCTAAAAAAGGCACTATGGGGGTAGCAAGAGCCTTTGCCAATATCCGAAAGCCCAGGGGTGACAGGTGCAAGCCGTCCCTAGCGAAGCATCGTGGCTTGTCGAGCATGTAATCCCAGGCTGACAGGCATTGGATCCCCTTTGAATGACACCAATACTTAAGCCAATTGTTGAAATTGATAATCTTGTCTTCATACTGTGGCATCATTCTTGGTGAGGGTAAGATGCTACTCAAGGTCAGGGTCATACCGGCCTGGGCTACATGCCCAGAGAGCTCCTCTATGTCTCTTTTCATGTAGTCCAGGGAGGTACGTCTCAGGTCATTCACACCAGCATGGACAATGACTGAGTCATATTTGTACTTGCCTTGGAGTGACCTGAGTGCTTGTGTTATGTGGCGGATCCTAGCACCCAATAGGCAGCTCACCGTGACCTTCTCCTTGTTCAGCCTGGTGAGCAGGACGTCAGTGTGCCTGATGATAGAGTCACCTATTACAAGTGTATCAGGTGTGTTGTTTAGCCTTAAGGGCTGTGACTGTTCGGCACACTGGCTTTGTGAGCTATGTGTTGCATGTGTTTTGTTTTGGGGTAGCGGTTGCTTGGGTGTCTGCTTTGGAGGTCTCTGCTGCTTAGGCAGATTTTTATTTAGAGCCTCCAAGTATGTTTTTGTGTGTTTATGTGTATGGTTTGCTGTCGTGGTAGGTCTATGTGAGACTGGAATTGTAGTGAGTGTGGTTTTCTTCTCCTCCTTACTGGTTACGCCAGTACTGAGTTGAGAGAGCTTAGCCTCCAGTTTGGCTATATGGTTGCATCTCTCACATGTGTTGGAATTTGTTGGGAGGAGGAGAGGGTTGTCTGTGTACATTAGGCAGTTGTAACATTGCCTCAAGATTCCCAGGTTCACCAGCTGGACCGGAGAGGAGATTGACAACTGACCTTTGGACATGCTAGAATAGTATTGGGAATTCCTTTATAATTGAAAAAAAGGGCCAATGGGGAACAAGTTACTCAAGGGAGTTTGTGAGGGTGTAGTGCTTTTAATTTTTTAGTGCTGACTTATATAATTGCTTTAGTGAGCAAGTGCTAGGCTTTAGCATAGGAATAGGGTGTTTATTATGAGAACTAGATCAGTTCCAAGGCTCAAACCCAAATAAGCGGCGCTGCTCGATGAAGCGCTATGCACAAAATCACGCAAAGCCGCGTTACAGTGGGTTTTATACAGGCGGACTTGAAAGAGCTAGAAATTGGCCCAAAACAGCCAACAGACTACCAGATTCCTGTGCTGGGAACACTCCTCCAGGGACAGATAGCCTGCTTCAAGCTCCTCACTGCCACTGGTGAACAAAGAAGCCTCCCTCTATCCAAGAAAGAAAATGGCAACACAGGAACTTTCCAAAAGTCCAGAATACAGCAAAGCCTGTATTTGGACTACTCTAGGTCAGGAAAGATGGGAAACAAGGATAACTTTCTTTTTTCTTTTTTGCAACAAACAGCAGGAAATTGCAATAAATATGTAACACAGGCTAGCGCACTTGAGTGTGTAGCCTCAACAAGTAAATGCAACAAACAGGACAAACTTTAAAAGTGCAGGTGCAAAAACAACTTTAGACAGTTTAAAACAGTTCAAGAAGCAGAAATATTTGCAGTTTAGCTAGATCGGAAAATCACAGAATAAAAGACATAAGCGCTTTCGTAGGTATGTATCCCACTTCATCAGATGTGACTATATTACATCCTGGCCTTCTTTATATACACTGAAAACACTGAGGTGGTGATGTTCGAAATAAGACAGAGGCCTTAGAAGCCAAATGGATTGTGAGACTCAAGGCAGACAGTTGACATGGCCTGAATGACTATGTCCCCTTAAAGTCTATATTAAAGAAAAGACCCCTCTTTAGATAATAAATAAAAAAAAATGTAAATACATTTTTTAAATACATATTTGTATGTGGTTATAAAAATTGTCATTTTTATATAAAATTACTTTAAGTGTATTGTAGTTACTTTAATAAGAAAGTTCTTATAGCACATATATTTTTTAACATAAATGCATGTATGCTTTTAAATATTAAGATCATGTGATAATTTAGTAACATGTGATCAAGTGTTTTCAGTGTATATAAAGAAGGCCAGGATGTAATATAGTCACATCTGATGAAGTGGGATACATACCTATGAAAGCGCTTATTATGTCTTTTATTCTGTGGTTTGTTCTACAATAAATATTTTTTTATACTGGAATCTACAGCCTACTCCTGGTCCTTGGGTTTATACGTCTTTGGATTCTATTAATAGGACAATAATGATCCAGAGGGAAGTAGAATGTAAGAAAATACTGCTGCTGTTGGTGGGATTTACTGCAGAGAAAGCATTCAGCAGAGTAAGCTCGGATTATCTGATGATGGTCAGTTGAAGCATTTGCATTCATTGATACAATAATAAGGTTAATTAGGAGGATATATGAGGGATTGGAGGCAAAAATTAAAGTGTGAGGGTTCTTCTCTGATAAGTTGTGTCTAAAGAGAGGAACTAGGCATGCTGCCCTCTTTCCCTTTAATTATTTGGTTTATATTTAGAACCGTTGGCAAAGAAAATAAGGGACTCAGAAATTCAAGGATATGATTGGTATGGTAGTCAAGAAAAGTTGGCTTTATTTGCAGACAGCATTATTTTGTACCTGATAAAACCAGAAAAAGGATATCTTAGTGTTGTGGAACAAGAGAGTTCCAGTTTTTTTCACAATATAAAATTAATGAAGATAAAACAAAGGCTATAGCTGTAAACTATGTATTTACACATGAATTAGTTCAGCAATACCCATTTTTATGGGGACATGATAAATGAAGTATTTAGAAGTATGGGTTAAAAGGGATTCTGTTATGGCAGCTAAGGATATGTGGGAAGAGACTAAGCAAAAATAATACAAAAAAGGAGAAATTAGAAGTTCATACCTTTTGGATATGGTTAGCAAGATACAAGCAGTAAAAATGTTTTTAGTCTCTTTAGCTTTATACCCAGGTCAGGCATATTTTTATCAATCAGAGGAGAAGTTGCAGACAGTAATTAATAAAGAGTTGAAGGATTTTATCTAGGAGTGCAAGAGGGCAAGAGTCAAGTGGGATAAGTTGATCCTTCCAATAGATCAAGGTAGTTTATGATTAGCTGATTTGAAGGGATATTTTAGAGTTAAACAGTTGGCTTTTATATACAACACAAGCAGAAAGCTATAATTCAAAGTAGGAAGGGGGGAATTCAAGAAATAAAGAGAAAGTGGGATTTTTGGATACAGATCCTTAAGGGGAATAACAACACTCATACAGAATATTATACTGATAAAGTTGCAGAAAGTATACTAAGAACCAAGCTAACACAGGGATGGAGAAAGGAGATTTTGCCAATAGGGATGACTACAGTTAGGGGTACCGAGAATAGGCAAGAGAGGCCTGGAATTTACAGGAGGAAGCCAGCAAAGGAACCAAGGTACTGGGCACAAATAATTAGAACGGGAAAGGTAATAGAATGGGAAGAGGCCAAGAAGGCATTTGGACTGAAGGCTATAGACTGCCTTCCCTGTCAGGGATTGATGTCATAGTATAGGCAAAGAGAAAGGGATTGGGGAATCCAAACCGAAAGATCTGCAATGGTTGAGCTTTCAGTTGAATCTAGAACAGAAGCTACTGTCAAAAAAGGGATAATCAGTAGGGCATATAAAATATTGCATGATAACTATAAGAATCAATCAGAGTTCAGAAAAGAGTGGGAAGAGAAATTAGATAAGCAAATCACAAAGAAACAATGGGAGGACTTAACTATGGCTCCCAAATATGCAACAAAGTCTAGAAGATTTAATATTTTTGTTTTAATTTTAAACAAGAAACATCTAAGTTGAATTATCACCTATGACATGGGAAAACAAACATTTATATGGATGAAAACAACCTATATTAACATATTTTCAGTTGCAAACATATATCACATATGATCTTCTATACAGTCATTGTCAAGTGAACATTACATATCTCATTCCTTTTCTGCGTTCCCTTAAACCTCATTCCTCCTCCAAAACACTACTCTACATGTATTTTTCCTACAATTCCCATTTTTCTATGTAATTTGCTCCTACGCTTTTCTAAAGATACCACTTCCAGCTTTTTTTATCTCTGTTACTGTATTCACTACTTCTAATATGGTTGCTTTATACTTTTTCTATTCATTTCCATTTTCTAGTTGTTTTTTTTTTTGGCAGCCACCAGATTTAAACTCAGCAAGGCCTTACTATGTCTAGGCAATTCAGCTCCTGCATCAAAGCTAAAAAAAAAAAAAAATTAATAATAATTTTCTTAGTTATTTCAATTTGCTCACCCAGTATTTCTTCCAGAGTAGTCTGAAGGGAAGTTTTAAAGTCTGCCAGCTCATTACACTCCCAAATAATATGTTCCCAATAACCTCTTTCTTCCCCATCACAGCTTCAACATTTGCAATCTAACTGAGGAAAAATTCTTTGGAGTCTGCTTGGGGTATAAAAGTACCTATGCAAACACTTCCAAGCAAAAACCCTAAATTTTCTGGACTTGTTTGCATATTTGGGAGCCATACATATATCCTCCCATTGTTTGTTCATGAATTTTTATTTATTTATTTATTTAACATTTGTTTAGAAGGAAAATCTGACTGAGACAGAGCCCATTTTCAGGGGAGGCACAGGGATAAATACTCCAGATGTGTGCCTTTGGAATGTGGGAGTAAACCCACACGAATGCAGGGATGACATGCAGACTCTGCACAGAAGGGACCCCAGCCGAGAATCAAACCAGAGAACCTCTTGCTGTGAGGTGACAACTCTAACTGCTGCACCGATGTGCAGCTTATCCAGTCTGTCTTCCCAATCCTTTCTATCCTCCTCTGACTGATTCCTTGTAGCTATCTTGTAATATTCTCTGTCCTACTAATTATCTCTTTTTAACAGCAATTTCTGTTCTCATTTCAACTGAAAACTCTACAAATTCTGGTCTTTCACTTAGAATTCCCTATTCCTTTCTCTGTGCATATATTTTGGTATCAGTCCTTGATAGGGACGGCAGTCTATAATCTGCAGTCCAAATGTATTCTTGGCTGCTTCCCATTCTATTACCTTTCCCTCTCTAATTATTTGCTCTCAGTACCTTAGTTCCTTTGCCCATTTTCTCCAGTAAATTCCAGCCCCCTCTTACCTATTCTCTGTACCCCTAGTGCAATCATCCCCATTACCAGCATCTCCTTTCTCCATTCCTGTATTGGCTTAGTTCTTAGAATACTTTCTGCTACTTTATGAATATAATATTCTGTACGGCTATTGTTATTCTCCTTAAGGATCTGCATCAAAATCCCAGTTTCTCCTTATTTCTTGAGTTTCCCCTTGTTTCATCATCATCCCTTTCCAATTTGAATTACAGCTTTCTGTTTGTGCTATGTATAGGAGCATTAATTGTGTAGCTGTGAAATATTCCTTCAAGTCAGATAATTCCAAACCACCTTGTTATATTGAAAGGATCAACTTATCCCACTTGACTGTTGCCATCTTCCCCTATGATTTTTGCTTGGAAGTGTTTACATAGGTACTTTTATACCACAGGCAGAATACAAGGATTTTTTCTTCAGATAGCTGGCAAATTTTGGAGATGTGATGGGGAAGAAAGAAGTACCTGGGAGCATATGTTTTCAGAGTGTAATGAGTTGGCAGACTAAAATGCTTTACATAGTACTCTGTAAGGAATACTGAGTGAGCAAATTAATTTAACTAAAGAAATGATTTTTATGAGCTGGGATACAGGATCTGAGTTGTCAAGCATAGTAAGGCATTGCTATGTTTAATTCTCGAGGCTTGAAAATTGAAATCAAAGTCTAAACCAACTATACTTGAAGTAGTGAATACTTTAAAGAGATAAAAGAACAAAAATTGGGATCTTTATTTATTTGTTTATTTATTTATTTGCTTGCCATCTGTTAACTGGGTTAGTCTGGCTGGGCAGGCGCCCTTTTTCAGCAGAAAGCCGAGGAGAAAAGCTCCAGATACAGTGTTTGCAGTTAGATACATTTTTTCAGTTAGATAGTGTTTAGTTAGATACAAAAGTTATTTACAGTTGCATATAAAAATGAAAATACAGATGGAGAGAAATTCATAAAATGGATATATAGAATGTGTTAAATATTATTTTAAGTGAGGGGTTAATGATACTAGGAAAATGTGTAAATGAGTCCAGGTAGGTTGGGAGGAAATAAAGGAAAGAGGCAAGGAGGGGTTACAGGTATAGCAGGTCCAACTAAGCACTAAATAGTAGTTGAGAAAAAGGTTGTATATATTAGTAGGAAAGGAGGTAGAAAGCTTACAAGCAGGGGGTCAAGTGGGGTCTTTACAGGGGTAGGACCAGGAGTGTAGGTAATCCTTTAGGGTTCATTTGAACTTGGGTGAGTTTTGGAGAGATTTGATGGGGAGAGGGAGCTTGTTCCAAGCTGTGGAGACTGCATGACTATAAAGACTTTTACCTATGGTTTTATTAGGTTTAGAGATTTGGAGTAGGTGTTGGTCAGAGCTATGAAGTTCATGGTTAGGGACATAGGGGGAGACGAGAGTTATTAATGAGGGACAAGCTTGTGGTTGTAGTAGGATGGATTGTGTCATGTGAAGTTGAGGTAGAAGGAGTTGGTTATGGAACTCTAGCCAGTTTAATTTTTTTTAGTGAGAGGCAGTGGTGTGAGCGATAGGGAAGATTTGTGGCAAATCTGACGATTTTATTATAGGTTAGTTCAAGTTTGTTTAAGAGATTTTTTTTGAGGTTGGTGAAAATAGGGGCAGCATATAGTAAAGTGGGAAGGAGGTAGGCTTCGGCAAGGGATATTTTGGATTCTTGTATAAGGAATTTTTTATTTCTGTATAATAATCCAAGTTTCTGATGGGTCTTTTTGATGCAGCTGTTGTTGTGGATGTTGAATTTTAGTTCTTCATCAATGTGTATACTGAATAGTTTAGTGTGAGACGCTTCCAGAATGAATGTATTGTTTAGGGAAGAGATAAAGAAGGAGGATTTGAGATGTTGGAGAGGTTTGCAAAGGAAAAGTAGAAGATTAGTTTTATTCAGGTTAAGTAGGAGTTGGTTAGTAGTGAGCCATCTTTTGACAGAGTGTAGTGTGTCTTGTGTGAGGGTATGTAGGTGAGTTAGATTGTCAGAGGTAGAGATGATTGTTGAATCATCTACATATTGAATAAGTTTAGAGTGGTGGCAGGATTGGAAGAGATCGTTATTAAAAATGTTGAATAATAGGGGGCCCAGGATGGAGCCTTGGGGGACTCCAGTAAGAATGGGAAGGAAAGGTGAAGTAGCTGATATCCATTTGACAGACTGAGTTCTATTAAATAGGTAAGAGGAGAACCAGTTAAGGGTGGAGTAAGACGGGTTGAAGGAAGAAAGCTTGGAGAGCAAGAGGTTATGCGAAACAGTGTCAAAACCCTTAGAGAGGTCTAGGAAGAGGGATGATACTAGGTTATTCTTGTTGAGAGAGGGTGAAATGGAGTTAGTGAAGGACAGTAGAGCGGTAGATGTGCTATGGTGTGTGCAGAGGCCATGTTGAGTTGGGGTCAGGAGATTTTCTTCAGTTATATGTGCCATGAGTTGTTTGTGGATACACTTTTCTAAGATTTTTGAGATAGGCGATAGGATAGCGATAGGTCTGAAATTTAAGGGGTTGGTGGAGTTACCACCTTTGTGCAAGGGAATAATGTATGAGTTTTTCCATATTTGTGGGACTAGGTTTTCCTGGATAGATGGGTTAATAAATATGGAGACTGTATAGACTATGGAGGGGGCTGCTATATTGAGGTAAAGGGGAAAGAGGTTGTCTACCGAAGAGGAGCAGGGTTTAAGTTTCGACATTAGGGATCTAATAACAGTTGTGGGATAGATTTGATGGTAAGGGTGGAGTGGTTGCAGGGAGGGGGGAGGGTGTCATGATTAATATTTGTGTTAGATTTGATTAGTTTTTATTATGAAGGAGGAGTTGAGGGATGGAGGAGTTTCTAGATGTGAGCAGTTTGGGGAGGGGTTAGGACGGGAAGGGTTACCTGGGTGTAGAAGCTTGTTAATGGCATTCCAGAATCTTTTGTAGCTGGAGTGGGGTTTTATTTGAGGGTTCCAGTGGACATTCTTCTTATGAAGGGTGATTGTTTTTTTGTGGGGTTACGCAGTTCTCTGTAGAGTTGAAGGCTGGAGGGGGTTTTAAGTTTGTTCCAGGTTTTCCATGTGGAGTTTCTTTTCTGCATGAGAGAGAAAGTGGCTTTACTTATCCAAGGTGCAAAGTTTGATTTAATGCTAACTTTTGTAGTAGGGGCTAGGGAGTTAAGGAAGATGCTGTTGAATGTGAGAACAGCTTATTTGAAGGGGAGTTGTTGAAGAGATGACCAATTTATAGAAGAGAGTGTCTGGTTAAATAAATCAGGGTTAAAGTTGGATAGGTTATGGGAGTCTCTATATAGGTGGGTTTTAGTTGGTTGGGATAAGTGACAATTTATAGAGCTGGGGTGATGATCACTTAGTGTGTCAGGGAGTATAGATGGGTTATGATAACGGTCAGGGTGGGAGATAAGCATCCAGTCTAGAGTGTTACTAGTATTAGATTGTTGATTAATACGAGTTGGGGTGGTAATCAGTTGGGTGAAGCCATAAAGGTTGATTCTAGTATTGGAGGATTGGGTAGTGAGACAGTTCCAGTTGATGTGACATCGCCAATAATGATGGTTTCATAGGAGATGGTTTGGGAGATCCAGGATAGAAATAGTTCTAATGTAGGGATATTTTTACTGGGTTTTATGTAGATAGTGGCGTTGGGAATCTTTTTGTGATTATTTAGGTTAAAGTTAGCTATGAGTATCTCAGCTGGGTGGAAACTGGGGGGGGGTAGAGCATGGAGAGATAAGTTTTCTGAGTAAATGATAGCGACCCTTCCACCTTTTTTAGAAGGCCTGTCTTGGCAGAAGATATTGTAGCCTGAGGGGAGGATTTCTTTGTTTGATATGTGAGGCTTTAGCCAGGTTTTGGAGATGGATAGGGTGTCTGGAGAGTGTAATGATATCCAGGAATGGAGTTCAGGGAGTTTGTTTACTGCACTATGAATATTGAGATTTAAGATTTTAAGGTGCTTAGTGGAAGAGGTAGGCAGTGGTGGGGGAGTACCTGGGTGGGGGTGGAATTTAGTGGGATGGAGAGGTCAGATGGGTGGGTTAGTGGCCTGGGATTTGGATGAATATCTCCTGCGAGAAGTAAGGAGAGAATTGGGATAAAGGAGGTATGCCTAAGGGGTGTAGTGGAAGAAAATGTAATGGTGTAGTGGAAGTAAATGTAATAAAATGTAGGAGCAGATTACATAAAAAACAATTGAAATTCTGAGAATAATACATGAGAAAAATACATGCAGAAAAATGTTTTTTAGAATAATACATGCAGAAAAATATTTTTGAGGAGAAGTGACATTTAAGAAATGGCAGGAATTGAACAATTTTTGTAATGTTGGATTGATTATATTGTATTAAAGAACACATGCGATGTATAATATTTGTAAATGTGAATGCTAATGTTTGTTTACTTTTATATAAATACAGATTTGCTTATTTTACAAGTGATAATTCAATAAAGGTGTTAAAAGAAGTATGAATGGAAATATTTACAGAAGATTTAATTATGCCAAGGTTAGAGGTAGATGAGGTTCAACAACTAATAATTAGGATAGGAGATGAGATAAAATGCACTCCCCTTAAACTGTTCACCAGAGTAAAAAAACCTTTGGCAAAATTGCTTAATATTAAGTGTACTGATGCTGCTTGCACTGATTTTAGTATGAAATTAGTGAGTTTTTTTCTATAATTAGTTTACTAGTGGCAGAAGAAAGCTTCCAGTTTATTTGTTTTATACTGTACTTTAAATACTCAGTAGCAAGTCCTCCCAAGCATTATCCTAAACAAACCAAATTATAAGTTGGTATAGTCACCCCTGCCCTAGCAGAATCTTTCCTGTAAAAATCATGGACCAGCATTCCCCCAGGTTCTCTAACCAGCTTAACTGAGATGAGTATCTTGAGAGAGTGTAAGAAGTGTCTCATGCTGACTTACGATCATCTATTACTCAAATAGCTTAACACAGTGTGTGAGAGATTTATATATATGTATGTATGTGTATATAC
This sequence comes from Protopterus annectens, assembly GCF_019279795.1. NCBI lineage: Eukaryota > Metazoa > Chordata > Ceratodontiformes > Protopteridae > Protopterus > Protopterus annectens. Next base: position 695,841,509 of record NC_056748.1, read on the forward strand.
ATATATATATATATATATATATATATATATATATATATATAATGTCCTTGGAGGGAAAAATCTGTCACACAGTAAACTTAAACACTACAATTGTCAACAGTACACCATACACCACACTTAACAAAGCCATCAAAATACACACAATCCATCATATGCTGTGGTTCTAAAGATTAACTTGCCTAAATCTCAAAGACCTCCAAAACACAACACATGCACAAAGCACACTCAGCAAATTAAGCCTACCTCCTCACATAGCACAAGGAGTTTGAAAGTCACAGATGCTGAGCCCGTAAGGCAATCGACCTGACACTACGAAGCATACTTGTTATAGGTGACTCCATTGTAAGAGATTCAGACGTACATCTTATTAGACTGAGCAAGGAAAAAAGTGATGGTTAGTTGCTTGTCTGATGCCAGGATCTGGCTGATGATACATGCACTCAAGTCCTTGAACAACAAAATACAGGTAGGACCTTTCCAGTTCACCCTAGTGTCAATGACTTGAGGTATACCTCCCTGAACTATACAAAGAAAGGCATGATGGTGCTCTCAGAGCATGTGTCCAAGGCAGGTAAGAGACTAACACTGAACAGCATTCTACTTTCTCCAAGGATGATGTTGCTACATCAGCAAAAAAATATTGACTTTAATAATTGACTTCACTTTTGGTGTCTTTCAAAGGGGGTTCAACATTTGTCAGGCTTGGAGTATAAGATAGAGAGCCCATTCTGCTTTACCAGGGCTGGCCTGCATCTGTCTCATATTGGGTTTCCATTACTGACAAAGACATTGTCTACCCCATAGCTCCTTTTCTACCCAGTGCTAACTTGATAAACCTAACAACATAAAACAACCAAAGAAACATATGAAGGTGCTACTGATCAATGCTAGGAGCCTAAACAAGAAACTCTACTCCCTACAGGCCCTCCTCTCTCTGGAAGATGTTGACATCTGTGTGGTGACTGTAACATGGTTTAAAATGGAGGAGAGCAGTCCGGCTGTGCAGGGCTATAATGTTTTCCAAATGTCTATACCAGCTATTGCTCTGGAAGGGGGGGGGGGTGGAAGTATCTAAATCTTCAGAAGAGACTCAGCAAAACTGGCAAATCAGCATGATGCACTAGAGCTTCTTTATGCCCAAATAACCATCAGAAAGGTCCCATACCCTATATATTAGCTAGCTATAGAACTTTCTATATGGCCCAAGAAAGCCACAGCACCTATCTATGGAAACTAGAATCACTCATATTAAACTCAGTACCATTCTCCTAGGTGATTTAAAGTATCCAGCTGTCGTCTAATCACCACTAGTGCACAAGCACAGAGATTCCAGGACTTTGTCAGTACAAATGCACCAGAACAATTAGTCAGAGTACCATCTAGGGAGAATAACATCTTGGAGCTTATCCTTACTAATATGGGGGCCTCTTGCACCATCCCTTGCATATCTTCATCACTTATTTAGTCTGGCAATAAAGCTGTCTTTTTCAAAGTAAAATTGAAACCAGAGATCCCTTCCACCCAAGGTACCTTTAGAAATTACTCTAAGACAAACTTAACTAATCCTGAGTAATACATTGACAAGGTTCAAATTCCCACCAAACCCAGTTAACTCCACTGAATATCCAGCAGTATACACCACCACACTATAGCAGCATATAAACAGCTTCTTACATGTAGTTGTAACCTGTAGGAACAAGTGCAGGCCAACCCCAGAAACACTCGTAGTGGAACCATACCATCAACAAGCTTTACAATAAAAGGTAGAGAAATTTGACCAGAAGTAAGAACAGTAATTCTGAGAATGATAGAGCCCTTGTCACAGAAATAAACAAACAATTCAGGAGCTCTACGAAATCCACAAAAGCCAAGTATGAGACTAAAATAGCTATCCAAGCCAAGGAAAATCAAAGGCGTTTTTAGTTATGTTCATAGTCTCAAAAGTACATTGCAGCAATCTGCTGAGCCGATTATGAATAAAGTTACCTACACTGAGGCTGAAGATATAGCTAACCTTCTGGTCAATAAATTTAGTTCTAACTTTACTCCCTCTCCCTCCAACTGTCCCTTAAGATGTAACTGAATCTGGCTTTATCCAGCTATTATACATGATCAATTCCTAAAAAGCTATCAAGAGCTATAAATACTGCATCAATGGGCCCTGAAAATAGCTTTAAATAGCATGAAGCATGATTTTGCCATACCCCTAACATGCTTCAATCTCAGCTTCCGTACAGGTTTTGTACCCAGCAAATGGAGAACAGCTACAGTCATAAGGGAGGACTTTCCACAGACCCAGGCAACAGACTGATATGGCTGACCAGCCTCATATACAAAGCTATAGAAAAATGTATGAAATGAATCAATAAGGGCATAGAGAACCCCCAAACTCTGGACCCATCTCAGTTTGGATATGTCAAGGGCAGGTCATGCTTACTCAACCTGGTGGACTTTTTTGAAAATGTCACCAAAGCATTGGATGAAGGCAAAATGGTACACACTACATACCTCGACATGACCAAAGCTTTTAACACAATCCCCCACTCAGACATAGTAGAACATCTAATTAAACTGATAATAACCCCTATGTCATCCTCTGGCTTGCCAATTGTCTTACAGACAGGATGCAGGAAATCAAAATAGGGAAAGCTACCTCCACAAAGAGAACAGTCACTGGTTGAGCCCCCCAGGGTTCTGTGCTGAAACCTCTCCTGTTTGTCATTTATCGCTCTGAACTAAAAGGCAATACCAAAGGGTTCTGGCTGCCTAAGTTTGCAGATGTCTGTAAGCTAGGAATAGTCACTGATTCTCCAGATGGCTCAGCCATCCTGCAGGAAGGTTTTTGTCAAATAAACAACTAGTGCTAAAATCCTGGACTGAAACTAAATGCCAAAACAATGCATTATTGTATCCTTCCGGAAGTCCTCTATCCTGAAAAACTACCCCATTGACAATATATCTTTAAGAGTTTACCCCGCTGTTCAGGATTTAGGAACTTATGTGGGCAGTGACCTAACTTTTGACCAACATATGTCCATTGTCATAAGAAAGTTATTTTATTTTGCACAGCTTATAACCAAAGGAATTGTGTCTAGAACTAGGGATGTCATTGTTGCTCTTTACTCAGCTCTTATTAGGTCAGCTATTAAGTATAATGCCCCCTTTGACATGTATCTCTACAGACACATGCAAAAACTGGAAAGCCCACAGCGATACCTTACTAAAAAGATACAAGGCATAAGCAATTTGGCCTACATGGACCAACTCAAAACCCTTTCAGTATACTCTTTGTTCTTCAGACTGTTAAGAGGTGACCCGTGTCTACCATACAAGGCATTCTTCTGACATAATACTGATGGATTTACTGCACTTCAGTAAATCTAATGGCCTCAGAAATACTCCATCTAGGGATCTAAGCATTTTCTGCAACATCAACAGAATGGTTTGCAGGGGCAGGTATATCTCACAGAGGATAACACTGTTCTGGAACAGACTTCTTATCCCCGTAAAACAAAGCTAATCCCTGTCCATATTCAAGTCCAAGTTGGATCTAAGAACGGGGAGCAGAAAATTTACCTCCCTCCATACTACTAATGAACAGAGGCAGCTCCTAAGTTCTTTATCCCATGCAGGGATCCCCTCAAATTATGCTATATTCTCAGCAGGGGTAACTATCGACCATGGAATGGGTAAGGCCAATTTAACACCAAATGGGATAGGTTAATTTAATCACCAGAAGAGAAACTGGTTAGGCTTAAAATGGCCTGAAAAGACAGCTAGCCTAGCACTTACCTGTGAATTTATAAAAATGATGATGTATGTTTGTAAGAAAGTCTCCAGGTACAGATGGAGTTAATGTGGAAGTTTGAAAGTTAGGAGAGAAGAAAGTGATAGAAATCTGGAAGATTTGGTTTAACAGTATTTTAAAAGGAGGAGAAGCACCAACATCTTGGAAGAAAGCTGCGGTGGGTGTATTACCCAAAGATGGTAAAGATCCATGAGACCCAGCATTATGTAGAGACATTTTAATTTTAAACTATGATTATTAAGTGTTTGTCTAAATTAGCCAAAAGAATGGCAAAGGTGTCACCAAAATTGGTAGATATGGCTCATTGTGATTTTGTGGAGGGGAGGTAAACATATGACAGCAATAACAGAACAATGATGATCCAGAGGGAAGCAGAATGTAAGAAAATACCACTGTTGTTGCTGGGTTTTAATGTAGAGAAAACATTCAGCAAGTAAATTGAGGTTTTATGAGTAGAGCAATGTAGCTTTGGCATTCCCTTATACAATAATAAAGTTAATTAGGAGGATATATGAATGATCAAAGACACGAATTAAAGTGAGTGGGTTTCTGTCTGAGAGGTTGTGCTTGAACAGAGGAATGAGGCTGAGGTTTACTCTTTTCCCTTCATTATTTGCTTTATATTTAGATCTATTGGCAAAGAAAATAAGGTACTCAGAAATGCAAGGATATAACTGGCACGGTAATCAAGAAAAGTTGGCTTTATTTGCAGATGATATTATTTTGTACTTGATAAATCCATAAAAGGACATCTCAGTATTGTGGAACATTTTGAGACAGTTTCAAGTCCTTTTGAGTGTAAAATTGATGAAGATAAAAATTAGAGGCTATAGCCATACATTATGAACCCACACACAAATGGTTCAGCAAACCCATATCTATGGGGCATGATATGATGAAATATGTAGGAGTATTGATATGAAAGGACTTCTGTTATTGCAGTTAAAAATATGTGGGAAGAGATTAACTAAAAGATAGTACAAAATCTGAGAAACTAGAAGCTCTTGTTCATGGATATAGATAGTAAGGGACAAGCAGTGAAAATGCTTGTCCCTTTCAGTTTATATATATATATATATATATATATATATATATATATATATATATATATATATATATATATATATATATATATGGGTGAGACATATTTTTATCAACCAGAGGAAAAGCTGTGGTCAACAATTAATAAAGAGTTGAATTAATTTTTCTGGGAGGGGAAGAGGGCAAGAGTTAAGTGGGATTTGCTGATTCTTCTGTATGAACAAGGTGTTTTAAGACTACCTGATTTTGAAGGAATATTTTAGAGCTGCACACTTAAGGCTCATATACATAACAGAAGCAGAAGGTTATAATTTAAAGTGGAAAGGGATAATGATGAAATGGGGGGGTCAAGAAATAAAGAGAGAGTGAGATTTTGGATGTGGATCTTTGAAGAACAGAGTAAGAGCCATGCAGAATATTATACTCGTAAAGTAGCAGAAGGTATGCTAAGAACAAAGCCAACATGAGAATGGAGAAAGGAGATTTTGTCAATAGACAAAACTGCAAGTAGGAGGTTCAAAAAATAGACAAGAGGAAACTGGCAAAGAAACCATTTATTGGGAGTAAATAACTAGAAAGAGAAAAGTAACAGAGTGGGATGAGGCCAAGAAGACATTTGTACTGCAGGCTAGAAACTGCCTTCCCTACCAGGAATTGATATCAGAGTATAGGCAAAGTGAAAGGGTTAGGAAATTTATTTTATTTTATTTTATTTTACATTTGTTAACCAGGGGTGTCTGACTGAGCCGAAAAGGCCCTTTTTCAGCAGAGGCCCGGGGAGAAAAGCTCCACGTAGAAACATTACATTTTGTTATTTAGACATGATCAGTATACACACAAATTACAAAAGACATGTTTTTACAGTGGTATGCAGCACATCAACAATTACAGTGGATAGAACAAACAAAAAAAATTAATTTAAAAATAAAGGTAATTCATAGATTTGTGGTATACAGCTGAAATTTGGAACATAGGTAGAATACATACATAGTACACAGGTACAGTACATACATTGTAGATTAGCGATTTGTGAGTAAGACTGAAAACTATTATCAAGTAATCTAGGTTTAGTATGTGTACCTTATCTGTTTTCACTAGCCTGGGGAGCAATCATGGCACTGCCAACTTTGCTTGAGATGTTGCCTGATGAGGTCTTTAAAGGAGGCTTTGGACGATGTGTTTTGAATGCTAGTGGGGACAGAGTTCCATTTATTAGCCACTGAACTACTATGTAGTGCATCTCCAAAGCTATTGTAGCTGTTGGTGACTTCTAGTAGTAGTTTTCTTGATGATCTAAGAGGCCTTTTGGCTGAGTGATGTTGTACTAGGTTTTTGAGGGCAGGACACTTATTGGGGAGGTATTAGATCGAATGACAGAGGCAGAGCTAATTGTAGGTTAGGAGGTTGGGCAGTTCAAGCCAGTGGAGCTGTCTCAGAGCAGTACAGTGATGAGTTCTATATGAGCAATTTGCAGCAAAGCGGACAATTCTATTATAGCAAGCTTCCATTTTGCTTAGTTCAGTTTTGTTGAGATTAGTCAGAATGGGAGATGCATAGAGTAGGGTGGATAGAAGTTGGGAGCGAGCAATGGCTGATCTTGTGTTGTTGGTAAGAAATGGTTTGATACGGTAGAGTGATCCCAGTTTGGCATGTACTTTTTTAATAGTTAAGTTGAGATGACTATCAAATTTTAGGTGGGAGTCTATGGTTATTCCCAATAGCTTAGCCTGTGCCACTGGAGCGATTGGAGTAGCATTTGTGGAGTAGATAGTGAATTGACTGTTATCAGTGTTTTTGTTAGAACTGGTTATAATCATAAGCTGAGTTTTCTTTGGATTGAGGATAAGTTGGGCTTTAGTAGGATAGTTTTCAAAGTCAGAAAATGCTAGCTGAGTTGTTTGCAGGAGGGTGGGAATGTTTTGTGCAGCACAGATTAAGGTAGTGTCATCTGCATACTGAATGATAGATGCATGCTGTAATTTGATCCTTCTCCTATGTGAATGACCTGCTCTGGGAGAGTATTTACTTGAATTTAAAACAGAAGCTTCTATTAAAAAGGGGATAGTATGGCATATAAAATATTGCAAAATAACTGTAAGAATCAATCAGAGGAGGTTGGAAAAGATTTGGTAAGAGAGAATGGAAAATCTATTAAAAAGACATGTATGGCTACCATGTAAGCAACAAAATCCAAAAGGTTTAGAATCTTTGCTTGGAAGTTTTTGCATAGGTATTTTTATACTGTAAGTAGACTTCATAGATTTTTTTCCTCAGGGAGATAGAAAATGTTGGAGGAGTGATAAGGAAGAAAGAGGTAAATGGGACCATATATTTTAGGAGGGTAATTAATTGGCAGATTTTAAAAATCCCAGACAGACTACTCAGTCAGAAATACTGGATGAGTAAATGGTTGTAACTAAGGAAATGATTCTTTTAAGCTGGGACACAGGATCTGAATTACTTAGACGTTGTAATGCCTTGTTAAGTTTAATTCTGTTGGCTGCCAAAAAAGCAATGACTAGAAAATGGATGTATCTGAATTATGGAATATTATAAAAGAGATAAAAAAATGGAAGAAGGATTTTTAGAAAAGAGGAGGATCAAATTACAGAGAAATAAATGGAAATTGTGGGAACAATACTTTCAGAATAATGTTCAGTTAGGAGGAGGAGGATTGAGGTTTAAGAGAAAGCAGGAATTGAGCAATTTATATAACTCTGAACTGATGATAGTTACAAATAAACACAAATATGTGTTGCATATTTTATGTAAATGAAACAAAAATGTTAATATGGGTTGTTTTCTGTTTATGTATGTATGCTTATGTCTTAAGTGATAATTTAATAAAGGCATTTGAAAGGAAAGGTCTCATAAACTATATATATAGGTCTAGTTCTCTTTATCGAATGGACATTTCACCAAACTTCACATAACTGACATCACTTCCAAGAAAACTCACTATTTTGAAAGATCCATTTTTCCAAACTCTGACACACCAAAACAACAACTAATTAAAAAATCCAAACACAACACAAAGTCATAACAGTTTTGGCAGGGAAGCAAGCTCCCCAGCACCCCCTGCAAATTATATATACCAGCTCTGAAATCGCAATACAGTGACAACAAGGGTTGATTTCCCAATCCATACTGTAGTGCGATCTCCATTAAAAACCTACGAGCGCTCTCAAACTACTGTTTAAAATGCTACATATTTCTAAGCCTACTGGCTTATCTGCAATTCCACACAACCAGTATGGTGATCGTGAAGGTACATCAACATTGCCTAGTTATATGTCTCACACCACCAGCAGCACAGTAACACGTTCGCTAAAATGACTCGGAAAAGTGATCTTTCAAAATAGTGAGTTTTAGTAGAAGTAATGCCAGTTATGTGAATTTTGGTGAAACGTCCATTCAATAAAGAGAAGTAGACTCATACACACACACACACACACACATATATATATATATATATATATATATATATATATATATATATATTAACATATATATATATAAATTATAGCTATAGATGTAAAATATTAACATGGCTCATGTATTTGAGAAACAACAAACATTTTATGGCATAAATCTTTTTTTTTAACAAGAAACATCTTTATTAAATTATCATGTATGGCATTGGCCATATTACATTTGTATAAGTGACAATAAACCATAGTGACACAATCTCAGTTGCAAAATTATACATTCCAAACCGTGCAACACAACTGTAGCTGCAAATGTTATACATCACTTTTAACATAGCCAGTGATTGTTTGCCAACCATTACGTAGCTCATTCAAATCCTGCCTTCTTTTAAACCTTGTCCCTCCTCTGCACATATTAATCCCACAGTTCCCATTTTTTCCTATGTAATTTGCTCCTACCCTTTTCCAAAGATCCCAGTTCCAGTTGTAACTCTGTTATATATTCACTACTTCTAGTAAAGTTGGTTTAGACTATGATTTCCATTTTCTAGTAATTGCTTTTTTGGCAGCCATCATAATTAGACTCAGCAAGGCCTTACTATGTCTAGACAATTCTAAGTTTGTATCATAGCTAAAAAAAATCATTTCCCTAGTCACTCCAACTTGCTCATCCAGCATCTGCAACAGAGCAGTCTGCAGGTAATCTTTAAAGTCTACCAACTCATTATACCCCCAGAAAATATGTTCTGACTTACCTCTTTTTGACCCCTCACACCTCCAACATCTGCTGCTACCTGAGGAAAAATCCTTTGGAGTCTACTTGGGGTATAAAAATACCTATGTAAACACTTCCAGGCAAAGAGCCAAAATCTTCCACATTTTGTTGCATATTTGGGAGATATACATATATCCCCCATTGTTTCTTTGTAGATTGCTTATCTAATGTCTCTTCCCAGTCCTTCCTAACCTCCTCTGATTGATTTTTATAGTTATCATGCAATATTTTATATGCTTTTTTTATATACATATAGTTTTTATATACATATAGTTTTATTAGTTTTTAAAAGAGGCCTTTTATATTCTATTAATCATTTACAGTGATAGATTTGAAAGTAAAGCCCTTTTCAAGGCTTGAAAATATTATAACTGATGAAATTTGCAATAGAAATGTTTTTAGTACCCGTATGCCAATTCATACCGGCAACACTTTAGCATCCTTGTATAAATCGTGTAGTCGGGATGTATGAGCGAATATTTCTCATATCATAGCAATGATTATTTATTTATTTATTTAAATAGGTAGTTTATTGTCGGTTTGATGATACGGAACTCACAAGTTCCATATTCGTTCTGTTATATGTAATCATGAAGTGTTCACAAGGTCCAAATTCATGATAGAGACTGATGCATACTTATTTAGGTTATATCTGAGCTATATGACTTAGTCGTTAAGCGCTCATAAAGGTCCAATCATAGCATGCTTATCTAGGTTATATTTTTAGCCATATGACTCTGTCGCATGCTCAAACCCGTGATATTTACCAAAAGGATGTAGATAATAACATCCATAAATCGAAATAATAATGTCACATAGTTATAGGAGACAACAATTAGGTGAATCCACAGACATTTTCAAGTATGAACAGAAATACTAGTATACATTGCACTCAAAATGGATTTTTAAGAAGTTTTAAATGATTATGTCATGATTAAAAGTTAAGTTTTAAACAGATTAGTGATGAGGAAATAGTTTAGATTTGATTTATATATAATGTAATATAATGACATATAATGTAAAATGAATACTTAGCATTTATTGCATATTAATTAGGATGACATCAGAGGAAATGACATGGCGTTTCATTTTGAAATACAAAGTTATAAAAGGGCCATATGTTAAACAATTGTAACGGCCCGAGGAAGCTAATTAAGTGAAAGCGCTTGCCTGCTTTTTTTGTGATATCGCAATAAATTTCTTTTACTTTTTATTGAATTTTTGGAATTTACTTAAGTCTACTTTTGGAATTATTGCCTAAGTGGAACTGTGAAGAAAATTTGGATGAATTGTAACTGTCTCGTTTACGAATTGTTTAGCCTTCGCTACATGGTTCTAGTTCATTGAGAGAGGTGAACGCCCATTACCGTACGGAAGACGGAATTGAGGGAGACTGGTTAGTTGCGAGGCGGATGACCATTCGTGATGCTGAACAGATAATTTGTTTGCATTATTGTTGCCAGTTTGAAGCACCTTTTGGCAACGATTTTATTGGTGGCTTTTGCCTGCACCCTTTTGTTAGTTTGAAGTGTTTTCATCGCTGGATGTGGTTTTGGCGTTTTTTGTATATAAACGCTAATAATCCTATGCTACTAGAAAAACTATGAAGGAAAATTGAATCCGAAGAAGTGAATACTGTTTGGATTTAAGGGCCGTTTTGGTTCTATACAAGGTACTGAAACATTTATATATTCTATAATCATAACTACTTCATCCCAAGAGACAGTGTTATTGGCATATTCTTCAGTCTAGTCTGCCATATTTTGACTGAAAATAAGTGCTCTACAATTATTAATACCAGCTAATTTCTTGTGTTTATTATCATTTTCTTGAGCTGGGTATTACTACTGCAGTAGTAAATATTTGCTTTTTATTTATTATATATATATATATATATTAACATATATATATATATAAATTATAGCTATAGATGTAAAATATTAACATGGCTCATGTATTTGAGAAACAACAAACATTTTATGGCATAAATCTTTTTTTTTAACAAGAAACATCTTTATTAAATTATCATGTATGGCATTGGCCATATTACATTTGTATAAGTGACAATAAACCATAGTGACACAATCTCAGTTGCAAAATTATACATTCCAAACCGTGCAACACAACTGTAGCTGCAAATGTTATACATCACTTTTAACATAGCCAGTGATTGTTTGCCAACCATTACGTAGCTCATTCAAATCCTGCCTTCTTTTAAACCTTGTCCCTCCTCTGCACATATTAATCCCACAGTTCCCATTTTTCCTATGTAATTTGCTCCTACCCTTTTCCAAAGATCCCAGTTCCAGTTGTAACTCTGTTATATATTCACTACTTCTAGTAAAGTTGGTTTAGACTATGATTTCCATTTTCTAGTAATTGCTTTTTTGGCAGCCATCATAATTAGACTCAGCAAGGCCTTACTATGTCTAGACAATTCTAAGTTTGTATCATAGCTAAAAAAAATCATTTCCCTAGTCACTCCAACTTGCTCATCCAGCATCTGCAACAGAGCAGTCTGCAGGTAATCTTTAAAGTCTACCAACTCATTATACCCCCAGAAAATATGTTCTGACTTACCTCTTTTTGACCCCTCACACCTCCAACATCTGCTGCTACCTGAGGAAAAATCCTTTGGAGTCTACTTGGGGTATAAAAATACCTATGTAAACACTTCCAGGCAAAGAGCCAAAATCTTCCACATTTTGTTGCATATTTGGGAGATATACATATATCCCCCATTGTTTCTTTGTAGATTGCTTATCTAATGTCTCTTCCCAGTCCTTCCTAACCTCCTCTGATTGATTTTTATAGTTATCATGCAATATTTTATATGCTGTACTAATTATTCCTTTCATAATGGCAACTTCTGTTCTAGATTCTACTAAAAATTCTATCAGTGTGGTCTTTCATTTAGGACCTCCTTATTTCTTTCTGTTTACGTATACTCTGATATCAGTCCTTTAGGCAATCTTTAGCCTGTAGTCCAAATAAGTTCTTGGCATCTTTCCATTCTATTGACAGAATTCCTTTCTTCATCCCCATGTTGGCTTAGTTCTTAGAAGACGTTCTGCTACTTTATGACTATAATATTCTGTATGATTATTGTTGTTCTCCTTAAAGGTTTGCATCCAAAATCCCTGTCTCATCCTGTTACTTAAGCTTTCCCCCTGTTTCTTCATCATCTCTTTCCACTTTGAATTATAGGTTTTTGCTTGCGTTATGTATAGGAGCCTTAAATGTGTTGCTCTGAAATACCTCTTCGACTTGGGTAATCTCTATCCACCCTGTTCTATTGGAAGAATAAACTTATCCCACTTGAATTTTGCCGTCTTCCCCTCCCAGATAAAATCTATCAGCTTTTTATTAATTATACACAACTTCTCCTCTGGTTGATAAAAATATGCTTGACCAGTGTACCAGTGTACAAGACTAAAGGGACTAAAAAGATTTTAACTGCTTGTATCTTACTATCAATATCCATATAACAGAACCTCCATTTTCTTAGTTTTTGTATTATCTTCTGTTTAGTCTCTTCCTCATATCCTTAGCTGTCACACCAGTATCATTTTAATCCATACTCCTAAATACTTCATTTTATCATGTCCCCATAAATATGGATATTGCTGAACCAGCTCGTATGTCGGTACATAATTTACCTCTATTGCTTTTGTTTTTGCTTCATTAATTTTGCATTCTGAAAAGGTTTGAAACTGTCTCATTATGTTCCACAGTACTGTAATGTCTCTTTCTAGTTTTGTCAGGTATAAAATAGTGTCATCTACAAATAGAGCCAGCTTTTCTTGACTACCATACCAACTATATCCCTGAATTTCTGAGTCCCTTATTTTCTTTGCCAGTGGTTCTAAATATAATGCAATGCTCAAGCAGAGACTATCAGAGAGGACCCCACCCACTTTAATTTTCACCTCTGATCTTTCATATATCTTCCTAACCGACCATATAATTTTATCAGGGAATGCAAATGCTTTCATTACTATGCTCATAAAATCCCAGCTTACTCTGTTAAATGGTTTTTCTGCATCAAGACCTACCAGCAACAGTGGTATTTTCTTACATTCTGCTTCCCTCTGGATCATCAGTGTTCTGTTTATGTTATCGAATGTTTGCCTCCACTTTACAAAATTACATTGACCCATATCTATCAATTTTGGCATCACTTTTGCCATTCTTGTAGCCATTAATGACATAAACACTTTATAATCATGATTTATTATTGAAATAGGCCTGTATGAAGCTGGATCTGATGGATCTTTACCCTCTTTAAGTAGTACAGCTACTACTGCCTTCTTCCAGGATGCTGGTACTTCTCTTCCTCTTAACATACTGTTAAACAAAACCTTCCAGATCTTCATCATTTTTTTCCCGTCATAGCATCCAAACTTCCACAGGAATACCATCTAATCCTGGGGACTTTCCTTTAGATTGGTTATACAGCACTGTTTTTATCTCATTTCCTCCTATCCTGTTAGTAATTGAGACTCTTCTCCCTTTAACCTTGGCATATTTATTCCCACCATAAACATTTCCATTTGTACTTTTTCTCGATTTCCATATTTCTCTGCTTTATACAGACTTTTATACAATTTCTGAGATATTTCTAATGCTTCTACAGGATCCCTAGTTATCTTCTTTGTAATAGGCTTCCAAAGCTTGGTAACAGCCCTTTCTGCTGTGTGAGTCATTGTGCTAAAAGTTTTTGTGCTCTAGAGTTATTATCAAAAAACAGTTGCTTAACAGCAGTCTTTCTAAACTTATGCATATTATCAAGGTAGTCCATTATTTTCTGTTTAGCATTCTGTAGTTACTCCTGTTCTTGTTCTGTAAGATTCCCCATATTTTGCAATACTTTAATATTTGTCAGTCCCTCTAAATAATTCTTGTTACTTATTAACCATATCTCCCTTTCTTTTATTTCCACCCTATTTTTAAATTCCATTTTAATTTTATTCCAGTCCCTAGCTGTATTTTCAAAAAAAGTTTCTATTCTCTCTACTAGCTCCTGAATAATTTCTGCTACCCCTTCCTTAAATCCTTCTCTTTTCAACAGATAGGTGGGAAATTGCCAGTGTCTCATTTTTATTTCATTACTCTGTGTTTTTATTTTAGTTATTATTGGCACATGATCTGAAATAGTTATTGGGTGCATATCAAGACCTTCAATTAAATGAACATGTTCCTGTGAAATGTAAATTATTTCTAATCTAGACCAGTTTTTGTGTCTTGTGGAATAATATGTAAATGCAGTCTGAACTCCTGTTATTGAAACCACATCTTCCATGCCAAATATTTTCATAAATGTCTTTAAAACTCTACCTTACTTTTTATATTTACCTTTCTGGGCCCGCCAGACACATCTTCACTCTTGCAAATCAAAGTCCCCACCTATAAGTAATATTCCTTGTTGAAAGCTAATTATTTCTCCCAGAATTTTCTTTAGCTGTATTATAGCAGTTTTCAGTGGAATATAAATTCATGTCGGTGTAATCCTCCTCCCTTGCCAGTAGCCCCTTAGTACTACAAATCTACCATTATTGTCTTTTTTCCTGTTCTATTACTATTGGAGCTCCTCTTGCAATTAATGTAAGTACTCCTCTTTTCCTTTGCCCCAGGTATTCTGCTAAATAACCATCTTGAAAACCTTTCTTTATCAAATTCACACGTTCAGTTCTTTGCAAGTGTGTTTCCTGTGGCATAGCTATTTACACTCTACATTTTTTAGTATAGCTCATTACTCTTTCTTTTTGGATTTATCTGTGAAACCATTAACATTTAAAGACATTATAGAAAGAATCATATTCTTGAGATATTATTATTCCCACCTTTTATGTATAACAGCTTTTTTGTTAACTGTCTAGTTCCAGCTTTTGTGTTACATGCATGCACTGTTTGGTAGGTTAATCTTTTATACAACTGTTTCTTGTCATCTTCATTTGAGCCTATGTTACATCTTGCAGAACTTTTTGTTTTACTAAAAACCCTCAAATAAAAATACACACACACCCTAAAACCTACTAAATTAATAATAACACACAAAACTATACATATCTTCAAATATTGAAGTTTTACCCCTTAATAGGAACATAAGTTTCAAAATGGCAGCCACACGTACAGACTCAAGCTAAAGAGAAAGAAGGCTTATCCATGCTAAGACACATGGTAGAGCCTCAGATTCTATTAAATGTTGTCTGGTTTTGTCTTATCTTTATAGCTCTCCCAGATGTGAAACAGTTCAGTATTCTTTTTCATTCACTTGCTTTCTGTCAAAACCTGTTACTATATACAGGTAACACAGCCATTCACCTATGCAAGAATGAGAAAAAGCACACTAATTTTTCTTTTGTCATGTTGTTTTAATCAGATCCTCTCTTTTCTTTACATCTCAGTCTTGCAGTGCCTACATTTCTTAAAATTAAATAAGGTGAAAGACAGAAGAAGGGAGAAAGAAACAAAAAGAATAATCAGAAGCACCTATTTACATTAGTATCCCAATTACACTTAAAAATAACTGAAAAATGTTTACATTTTTAACATGCAGAGAAAATCATTTACCACTTAAGTAATACTGTTAAGAAAAAAAAAATGATTTACTAAAAGTTAACTCCATCCCTCCTCTTCCATTCTTCTGAGTATTTTTCTGAATATTAATTACATGAAGTAGAGCATATGGTTTAGAATCCCCTACAAGTTTAACAAAGTCCAAACAACTCCAGTATTTCCAGATGTTCTTGGTTTACTATTGTTTATTCGAACGGAAAAACAGTTTCCATTCAAATAAACAAATGGTAATACCAAAAGTACTAATAACTACCGTTCACAATGTCGAACCAAATGCTTGACGCATTTGGTTCGACATTGTTGTCGAAACCACCACGTGATAGCCATATAGGAGCTGATGTAAATCAAAATCCTATACAGCTATCACGTTTTTGCAGGGTGGCAAGCCCCCTGCACACCCCTACTTATATATTCTAACTCCGAGATCGCACTACAGTGGGGATGTGGATGAATTTCCACTCCCCACTGTACTTCGATCTCCATGCAGATAGTTGATTTCTACTTATGCGAATGCAGTTGTGCATTTGCATAAGTGGAGTTGACTATCTGTTGCAAAACAGCTTGTGTGTTCAACATTCTGTTTTTCGGCACATTGCAGCCGATAGAATGTTGTTCGCACAAACAATAGTAAACCTTTCTTGTTCTGTCCTGTTTCACAAATATAATTATTGCTTTGCAATCCCACATTTGTCAATTTCCAGGCTACTGATTTTAGTCTCCAAACATTAATGACCTGAAGTAGGACATAGGCTTTAGAGTCCCTTACAAGTTTAACAAAGTCCAAGAAAATCTAATATTTCCAGATTATTTTGTTCTATTCCTGTTCATCTCTATCTCACAAACCATGTCTCTGCTTTATCTCCAGTGCACTCTTGATACTTCTAGTCAACGTCTGTGCTTTTTTTGTTTTCTCAGTCATTTTCCATTGAAACACTGGGAAATGTTTCACTGGCACAGTCTCTCTGTGGTCTTTATTACCAGAAGAACAAAAAGCAGAATATCCTTCTGTTTCACAGCTCACTTTTTGTTGGACAAATGTTTGTATTTTTTTCTTAGCATGTACTTCAAAAATGTTTTTGTTCCTCCAGGGAAAAATATTTTGAGGATAGCTGGGTAAAGTAGTTTGAATCTCATGCCTGCTTCTTGGTATGCCCTATATAATGGAATAAATTTATACTTCTTCTGCCTGGTGTGCAATGAGTAGTCATTCTCCATGAACACTATGCTGTCTCCCACTTTTAGTACTTTGTCCATCTGCCACAGTTTTGTCAGAATCAACTCCTTCTGCTGGTAAGATTGCATTTTTATTATTAAAGGTCTAGGTTGTTTTCTCATAGCCAGGTTTGGAGCATACACGCGATGTGCCCTTTCAATTAATAATTCTTGTTGTGAAATACCAGTCCAGTTGCTCATCTGTACTTTCATAAAATTAATACAGACTGTTCCTTCCAGCTTCTCTGGTACAGCAGAAAATCTAAGAGTTTCCCTACATGCTCTGTCCTCAAATTCTATTATTTTTGAAACATCTCTTCTTGTACAGTCTCATATTCAGTGCAGCCTTTTCTTCATTTCAACCTCTAAGTTTTGCAGTTCTTCACGTTATCTGAATATCTGTTCAAAGCGTCTTCCATTTTTTCCAGCTTTTTATTGCTTGTGTTCATATACTCCATCATTGTTTCATTTTTTCTAACCAGGTCTGTATGCAGCTTCTTTATACCTTCCTCTGGGTTACTGGAACTCACATCTGTAACTTGCATTGCTTCTTTCTGAACAACTGCAGTACTTTTCCCAGTCTATGTTTTCTCCTCAACTTTTGTAGCTGATTTTCCTCCAGGTCCTTTATATTTCTTTTTTCCTTTTATCTAGGCAGTGCAGTTACTAGTCAGTTACTGAAATTTACCCAGAAATCTAGGTTTACTGGCTTTTTCTGCTAATTTTCTGTTTTCAGACTGGGAGAGCCAGGATTAAGCTGTTACTCAATGTATAGCCATCTTGGAAGTCCTTTATGGCACAAATCTTGTCATCCACGTCAAGGCTTAGAATGATCTTCTTTGTTATCATTGTCAAAATCCTATTTTTTATATTTGCAAAGGTATGTAGAAGGGCTTCGCTAGTCCTTGATGTAATCCAAACCCATAGGTATCTCATTTTGTAGTGTCCCCACAAAAAGAGGAAATATTGCACCAAATTATGAGTTGGTGTATGGTTTATGGTTATTGCCTTTGTTTGCTGTTATTAACTGTTAGATTAGGGATTTTTATTTTAAAGTAGTTATTAGACATTAGACAGGCTAAAGGCTAAAAAATAGGCCTAAAATTATGTTTTATTTATGCATGCATTTTAGAAAAGCAGAAAGGAAGAATGACCTTGCTGGCTAAGTATGAGATAACAGTTTTTAAGGGAAGGCTGCAAACATTTTTTTTTAAGGGAAGAATTAAGAAAATATTAGATAATGAATTGGTCAGGCACTTGCGAGGCTACAAAGCAAGACATAGCCTGAGAACCATGGTTGGGGAGGCGTGGATGTAGTCTATAGAGGAAAATCACTGAGCTGAAAAGATGTAATATGTGGTGTTCAGGATGGCAAGTCAGTCAAGTCTGATGCAAGATGTATTATATTCATGTGTATGGTTATACTATATGGGCATTTCCACTTTTTTGATTTCAGTATGCTGCTATGACATTTTTACTTGCTGCTTTTAATGAAAGTTGCTCACTACAATAAACCTTTAAAGAAATGAAAACTCTTGATCATTTACAATGGCACCCGAACAGGCCTGCTGTCTTTCAATCAACCCCTCAGCCATCTCTTTTGCAAGGCTCAATGACTGCTGTTAAATGCTCATTTCAAAAAACTATATTCAAAAAATCCAAAGCAGGCAATGTTTTCTGTATCCCGACATGTAAAGCACAAAAAACAGTATCATTTTTTTTGAATTTGCATCTGCACTTTTAACGAGCTTTAATTGATCAGTGTGTACTATTTTACATTTTCTGTCTTTTTGGTTTTTAGCACTCCTCTTGATTTGATACACTAGATGCCCTACTTGTTTGACTATAGTGTGTGGTCCTTCCCAGTTTGAAGCCAAACAGCCTCAAGACACAAATTGCCTTAGCATGACCTGTTGGCCCTGTTTCAACTGGAGAATGTCAGCTGGATCTCCTAACATTTTGTACATCCTGTCTGCATGAAATAGACTCATGTTATTGATGGATCTCTGCAAAGCTTTTAACCAAATTTGGTGATGTGTCACAGTAAAATAAGAAGGCTGTGAATCCAAAGATGGGTCAAAAGGAAAATTCAATGGCATTTTTCTTCCTGTCATTAACTCAAAAGGTGAAATTCCTGACTTAGCATTATTCCCAGCAAAATAGCTGGCAAATGCATGACCCATTTAGGTCCATTCTCCATACAAGCTTTAGAAGTCTCTCCTTAATGGTCCTATTCATTCTTTTTACTATTCTATTAGACTGTGGGTAATATGGAACATGAAATTTTTGCTGTATCCCTAACATGTTACACACTTCTTTCATAACCTGAATTGTGAACTGAGTGCCACTGTTAGATTCAATGATTTTGGGCCATCGCCAGTAGGAGAAATGTTATTTCATAATGCAGATGCTGTAGTTTTTGCTGTCATGTCCTTAGTGGAAATAGCTTCCACCCACTTGGTAAAAGTGTCTTCCACTACCAACAAATATCGGTAACCCTCTTTTGCTGGAGGAAGAGGTCCTGCAAAATCTATCTGTATACTGTACTATGCTCTCTCTGAAACTGGCACTCTCTGCAACTGAGGTTTTTTCAATGTAGGGTTAGTCTGCAGACATATTATACACTCCTCCTGAATTTCTTTACATAGATTTTCAGCTGAGGATTCCAAAACTTATAGTTTATAATAGGCCAAATTTTCTGAAAATCTACATGTCCTATTAGCTAATGGTTGAACTTGATTAGCTGCTTAGCCAATTATTTTGGTGCGTAGGGCAAAGGTGCCCCTTGTTCTGTTTTGTACACATATAACCTTACTTCTGGGACTGGACTGGCAACTTTGCATTGTGCCCTTTCATTAGCATCCCCCTGCATGTCTTGGATCTTTGCCAGATCTGTTGAGCCCACTTGGCTCACCTGTGTTATAGCTTTCACCTTAATCTCCTCCCACTGCACTGGATGTAGAGGAATCCCCTCCTTGGCAGCTTTTCTTTGCTACTGCATCAGCAGTAGAATTGCCAGTAATGTGAAGATTACTGTGTTTTACTTGATGTGCCTTTTCATTGCAGATGCTCCATTAATTTCTGTTTTTCCACCGTAAATCATTTAACTCCTTCAGAACTGCTGCATGCTGTAAAGGTTTACCTTTGCTGTCCACAAATCCCCTCCTAGCCCAGATTTCCAAATATATGGTGAGGGGTATTATCACATAAGAGCTGTCACTAATAATGTTTATCTGACTGTCTACATACTGCTTTATAGCATATAGTACAGACTCCAACTCTGCTCGTTGGGCTGACAGATACCCAGGAAGCTTAATCATATGAGCCCCTGGTTGCATAGTATTAGTGTAAACTGCAAAACCTGTATAATATGTGCCTTCCTCATAAAATATTGAACCATCCACATACACATACATGGCCTCTGTATTAAATTGGTCTGAAAAAGGTGAATTAGGAACCTTGTCCATCTGTTCCTCAGAAACACGAGGAGTCCCTTCATAAAGCAACTGTTGAGACAGGTAATATTTTTCCCAACCTCTATTGAAATGTTCTTCTGTTCTAAAGTTAGAATCCACTGAGATAATGTGGGTTGATTCACAGGTCTGTGTCTGTCTGAATACAATAGGGTCTTGACTGTATGGTGTGGTGTTTGCACTATTATTGGAGAGAACTGTGTTATAAATTCTGAATGTTGAATTCCCCAATATATAGCTAACAAAGCCTTTACACAAGAGTGATAACCCTTCTCCACTGATGTCAACATTCTGCTGAAAAAAGGTAATAGCTCTTAGTCTGGTCTGACTTCCCTGCGGTAAGGTATGAGAGTATCTCTGTAGCAGGACTGCAGGACTGCAGAAATGCTGTCATTCCCTGCTGCTGTTTGCAAATAAAAAGGATATTCTGCTGCTGGTATGATTAATTCATAACTACTGCCGGCTTTTGCTTCTCTCCTAACTCCCTATTGTCACAGAGTCTTTCAAGATGTTAAAAAGCAGGAGTACATCCCTCGCTGAATCAGTTAGATAAATGATTACGTCATCATCAAACTGGGCCAGTTTTTCCTGATGCCCATTCTATTTCATCTCTCCATCTTCTGTCATGAGCATTTCTCACCATACTCACACTCTCAGCCAGCTGTCACAAGTCTGTCTCTCCCATTGTTACTTAGCTACACTTGCTATACAATACTTAAACCAAAATACCACAACACATTTCTCTAATATCCCCTCCAGCCTATTTGACATAATTATAGTAATACCCTGAAGTACAAGCAAGCAGCTAATTCTCCACCATTATCCAAAATCATCTATAAACTCAAGCTCAAATATAAGTGGTTCTTCAACGACCACACTGCTACCTGGACAATAATACTGGGAGGGGATCTACATCCCAATCCCAGATCCATTCATCTAACTTTAGACCCCCCAGTCAGCCCCTACATGTCCTGAGACAGCCAACAGATTATCTATCCAACCAACTAGGACTTAGAATACTACACAGTAGCCCAAGACATCTCTATAATAATCACAGAAGTTTAAGCCCGTATAGCACACTGCTCCCTTGATCTTTTCATATCCACAGAAAACCAGTCAAAGCCAGTTAACAAAGGTACAGAAATACTCCCATCAGGTTAAAATCTACTCAGACTAGATAGAACCAACAAAAAGCAGGTGGAGTAGCTATTGTCTACAGAATTTATTAGATCTCTCCATTTACCAAGATACTGTAGTCACTTTCAACAGGGCTGAATTTCTCATCTCACTCCTCAGACTAAATACTTACAAATCTCTAGCCTTCATAGGTCTATGCATACCACCTGGTAACAGCATTCCCATCCTGGAAGAGATCCCCTTCTGGATCTCGGCCAGCATAAGAGTAGAAACCATTTTGTTAGGAGATATTAACATAGACTGGCAAAACAGCCCTAGAATATCCAACAAATTCAATTCAGCTATATGGCTTCTCTAAAATGATTAAGACTCCAACTAGACTCAACAAGACCACATCTAAAGAATCAATCCTAGACTGGATTCTAACATCCAATACAAGCAATGTTGCTGCAAGTGGCACCCTACCCAATTCCCCAAGTGACCACCAGCTAATCTGCATAATCAGATACCCCAAACAGCCCCACAAGGTTCATCACTATAAGACAGTCAGAAACCTCAGTAACTTCACTAAATAAACTTTTACTTCCAGCCTGCTCCAGTTCAACTGGGCTCCACTTAAAACTCTTCCCCTTGATGAAGCAGTAGACACATTTAATACAATACTTCTAAATATCCTGCCAGCCCCTTGGTTAACTTAAAAAACAAAGCAACTCATGGAACTTAGAGATAAAGCCTGAAAGTCATAGGTACAAACCAAGTGTCAAATAGCTCTGCAACAATATATGCAGTTAAGGAGCCGTACCAAACAATTTATTAAAAAGGTCAAAAAAGCTTATTATAACACCCAAAATTTGTCATCAAACAATCCAGAAAAATTCTGGAAATACATTGCTCAGTCCTGGAAAATCAACCTAACTCTGCTCATCCCTAACAAATAACTCCCAAACCAGTGCTTAACAGTTTAACTCACATTTTATGAATACAGTAACCTCCCCTCTTCAAAAGAAAACTACTACAAATCCAGCCATACCATCCCAATCGTTGAAGCCACAACAGACCTTCACATTCAATCCAGTACCAATATCTACAATTAAAAATACTTATGCACCCTTAGGAGAACAACCACTGCCCCTGACCAACTACCATCTGAGTAGCTCAAACTCTCTGCAGATAACCTTGGATATCAAGTCTCATTTCTAATAAATCACTCTATCCAACAAAAATATGTCCCCACCTTACAGGAAAATACTATATAATACCCCTCCTGCTTATCACAAACTATAGAGCAATCACCATTCTCATACCCTTATCCAAGAACTTGGAAAGATGTATACACTCTCAACTTACTACATATATTTCTTCTCATAACATGCCCTCTCCCTCACAGCAAGGTTTCAGACCCAGTCACAGTACAACCACTGACCTTCTTAGGTTCACAAATATATTATTCACAATAGAAATTCAGGTATTCTAACCTCAGCCCATTTTCTGGATCTATCCAAGGGATTCAACACAGTCAGTCATCAAAGTCTCCTAACTAAACTCTCTTTGTATAGACTACGACCCTCCTCACTTAACTGGCTTCTTACTTATCTCACTATTAGTTCCTAATGAGGTAAAATGGCAAGGTGATCTCTCTGCTTTACTTTTATATCCAGCGGAGTCCTACGAAGCTCCACCCTAGGATCACTGCTGTTTAACTTACTTGTGAATGACCCAAGCACAGCAAGCAAAGAGGCCACCATAGTACAATATGCCGCCAACTCCACTCTAGGTTAATAGGTTCATAGGATGATACTAGTTATTGGCGCGGAGGCCCTTATAAGCCTAGCCAAGAATTTCACCCATGTTCCCTGAAAGTCAACATCTGTTTCCCCTGTCCAGCAGGGACACAGGTGGGACCCCAGGGGTGTATTCACTGTTTCCCATCCAGTCATCCAGGTTCCTCTTAAAGAGGGTTAGAGAGGTACTCTGCTTGACATGGGGAGGGAGTCTATTCCACAGATGGGGGAGTCTTTGGGACACAAATCTATCCCACCAACAAGTTCTATTAATGTCACAGACCAGGTTAAGACCTTGCGTGTGGGTTGCACGAGTGGAGTTTGACTTAAGGATATGCAGCAATTCCATCAAGGCTGAGTCTGAGATGGCCTTGTATGCCAGACACAGGTCACCTCTGAGCAGTCTGTACGAGACTGAGTAGAGGGACAGGGCTTTTAGCCTATCTGTATAGGATAGGTGTTTCAGTCCCTGGATTTTCCTGGAAAGGAACCTCTGTGGTCTCTCCAGCTGCTCCATGTGCTTGGCAAAGTACATGCCAAAGGTGGCATTGTACTCAGTAATGGGTCTGATAAAGGAAAAGTACAGGGATGTTAAGACATCCTTGTTCCTGGATGAAATATCCTTATTTATGAGGTGGGCCGTGTAGAAAGTCTTCTGTACAACAAAGGCAATGTGGTGGTCAAAAGTCAGGTTGCTATCAACCTGGGTGCCCAAGTCCCTCATGACTGATTGCGTGCTTAGTATGTTATTAATATGATAATTAATAGGGATTCCATTTTCCCCAAAGGGGACAATGATGCATTTCTTGGGATTCAGTTTGAGGCCATGTTTCTGGCACCAGTCATTAGTTTGGGTAAGGCTCTCTTGGGGGATGTTCACATTACTAGTGGAATTTAAGACAGCGCCCAGCTTGCAGTCATCTTCAAACTTGGTTAGCTACAGACCACTGGTTTTGGCTTGCACCTCAGAAAAGTATATCCCAAACACCAGAGGCCCCAAGACTGATCCTTGGGGTACACCGCTCATTACAGGTCTACTATATAAGGTGACTTCCCCTATATTGACTGAGTGGGTTCTATCAGTGAGCAAGTTAGCTACCCATCTGGTAACATAGGGGTTGATGCCTTGCTGGGAGAGTTTATCTATTATGCACGAGTGGGAAATAGTGTTGAAGGCTTTGGCTAGATCAAGGTAGGTGGTGTACACTGTCTTCCCCTCATCCATGGCTTTAGTAACTGTTTTGAAGAAGTCGACCAAGTTTAACAGGCATGATCTCACTTTGACAAAACCAGACTGTGTGGGGTCAAGAGTTTGGAGGTTGTCAATGTCCTTGTTTATAAGGTCCATGATAATGTGTTCCATGGCCTTGCAGATCAGGCTAGTTAGGCTGATGGGCCTGTAATTTCCTGGGTCAGTGGATGCTCCACCTTTGTATGGAGGAATGACAGTGGCTGTCCTCCATTCAGCTGGGATGAAGTCGGTGTTCAGGCTTTGATTGAATAGGGTGCCTAATGGAGCTGAGAGCTCATGTAGGATACAGCCACCGATGTTATCAGGTCCCATGGAGACTGTATTTTTTGCCTTTGAGAGAGCATTAAAGACCTGCTCCCCGGTGATGTGAGGGGAGGGGGGCAGGTGCTGGGGATGTCTTGGTTTACTGATGGAGGGAGATGGGGGTAAAGTTTTCATTGAACCTGTCTGTCAGTAGGTTGGCTATATCTATGGCGTTTGTTGTGTATGTGGTGTTATTGACCACCAGTTCAGAGGAGATTTGGGTGTTACCTTTGAGATTGCAGATATATGTAAAGAAGGCCTTGTGATTGTCCTTAGTGAATGTGGCTAATTGGATATGACACTATCCATGGTCCTAACACTCACCCAGTAAACCTTCGTCATAGTAGTTTAGCTCAACAGTTTGCAACTCCTACTAAATCCAAAACAAAACTAAAGTACTACTGTTCACTCCAACTCTCTCTCTCCTCCCCATAACACTACCTTTAAAATGCTGTTATTCAACAAGACTGTTGAAGAACTGGTTAATGATTGTTGTAGAGTTGGTATCCCATACCAAACTAGTAGGTGTGATTATAGACAACCACCTGAAATTTGATCCGCACCTTCAGCAAGTTGTAAAGACACACCAAAAGCTAGGGTGCCTGTATAGAGTATGACATTACCTTACTGACTCTGCTAGACAAAACATAGCCACTTCTTTTATACTCCCCACCCTATTATAGTCCTATCCTATTCTAACCAATCTCAACTCCTCTCTGTCAGCCAAACTGGAACAATTCTACAATAAAGTAGCCAAATTCACAACCAGAACACAATATAAATCACATCACTGCATGTCTCTAAAACAACTAAACTGGCTTGTAATAAATAATTCTCTATTCTACTCACAGTTAAATACAACCTTCAAACTACTGCACAACCCCGAAAAATTCCCATCTCTTCACTCCATCATTCAGTGTGACACTACTAAGAGACCTCTACACTCCACTGGCAAATCATTATTTTCCATAACTAAACCTAATAACAATGCAGGATACTCTCTGTATTTACACTGCATTGCTAACAGCTGTAATATTAATATCATCCCACCCAACTTAAGAATAGTCGGCAACCTGAAAGACTTTAAATTTCAACTGAAGCAACACCTGACAGATAAATAGTTCTGTACCTACACCACCCCTGGTTAAACTGATACTAATAAAGCTATATGAATTTGTGCCATATCTCACTGCTGCACAAAACTTAATGTACCATTGTCGCAACTATACCCTCCCCTATTATTTCATCTGCTTTATATTCCTTGTACCATGTCCACTTCTAAATGTATCTTGTCTTCCTATGTCCTAGATTTTGAACAAGTCTTTGTAGTAACAAATAATCTGATGTAGAACCTGACAATATATATATATATATATATATATATATATATATATATATATATATATATATATATATAAATACGTATTCATTTACAACCCATGTAACTATTTGTAAATGATGTAAGTGATGTCAAGGATGTCTGTATAATGGAACTGTTACTTATGAGTTAAACTGACTGTAAATGATGAAACGGTGTAAATGATGTATGTATTATGGAGATTTTCTCCTTGAGCCTCTGCTGAAAACGGGCACTGATCATTTGGATTTTCCCGGTAAACAAATGTCAGTAAATAAATAAATTTCCACCTGCTTTATTTTTGTGCTAGATGGTCAAGACAAAAAGCAAATAACAGGGAGAATGGGCATCCCTGTCAAGTCCCTGTTTGAGTGAACATTTCATGAGGCATGTTTCCCTTCTTTTTAATTATTAC